>NC_073306.1:50497859-50602728 GCF_027595985.1 Sorex araneus | reverse complement strand
GGGGGTGGTGTGGGTGTCAGCCCCTTACTGACCAAACCCCGAAGGCTACTCTCCTCCGCAGGCCCACCTGACGTGAGTGTAGACGCAGCCAGCCCTCATGTCTGGAGGCACCACGCGTTGAACTCTATAAGCCTTGGTCTAAACCTGGCTCTGGGACCTGCACTAGCAAAGACACACTCCTTTCTTACTTAAAAAAATCATATTTTTCATGTTACTAATTTAGTTATTTCACTTTCATTGTTGTGAGGGACAATCCTGGCAATATCGGGCCTAGAGGGATGCCAGGGGTCCCCAGGGCCACATATGGCAGTGCTAGGAGGGGCGAGCAGGGGGAGGACACACATGGCACCAGAGGTTAAACCCAGAGCCCTGGGGCCGGGGCGACAGTACAGCAGGGAGAGCATTTGCCTTGCATGCAGCCGAACCCGGGTTTGATGCCCGGCATCCCATCTGGTCCCCTGAGCACCGCTGGAAGTGATTTCTGAGTGCAGAGCTAGGATTAGTCCCTGAGCATTGCTAAGTGTGGCAAGTGTGGCCCTTAAACAAAATAAATCCAGAGTTTTGCACATGTAAAGCATGTGCTCTGACACTTGAGCTATATTCCTGGCAGGAAACTGCCTTTTTTGTTCACTAGATTGCCAACCATCAAGAACAGTGCCTGGCACACGAAAGGCTTTTGATACATGCTTGTTTAAAAATAAATGAATCCACAGCCTCCCTCCCTCTCCTTTCCCTCCCTCCCTCCCTCCCTCCCTCCCTCCCTCCCTCCCTCCCTCCCTCCCTCCCTCCCTCCCTCCCTCCTTCCTTGTTTCCTTCCTTCCTTCCTTCCTTCCTTCCTTCCTTCCTTCCTTCCTTCCTTCCTTCCTTCCTTCCTTCCTTCCTTCCTTCCCTCCCTCCCTCCCTCCCTCCCTCCCTCCCTCCCTCCCTCCTTCCTTCCTTCCTTCCTTCCTTCCTTCCTTCCTTCCTTCCTTCCTTCCTTCCTTCCTTCTCCTCCCTTCCTTCCTTCCTTCCTTCCTTCCTTCCTTCCCTCCTTCCTTCCTTCCCTCCTTCATTCCCTCCCTCCCTCCTTCCTTCCTTCCATCCCTCCCTCCTTCCCTCCTTCCTTCCTTCCTTCCTTCCTTCCTTCCTTCCTTCCTTCCTTCCTTCCTTCCTTCCTTCCTTCCCTCCCTCCCTCCCTCCCTCCCTCCCTCCCTCCCTC
Source organism: Sorex araneus (assembly GCF_027595985.1). Classification (NCBI taxonomy): domain Eukaryota; kingdom Metazoa; phylum Chordata; class Mammalia; order Eulipotyphla; family Soricidae; genus Sorex; species Sorex araneus. Next base: position 50,601,530 of record NC_073306.1, on the reverse strand, counting down.
CTTCCTTCCTTCCTTCCTTCCTTCCTTCCTTCCTTCCTTCCTTCCTTCCTTCCTTCCTTCCTTCCTTCCTTCCTCCATTCCTTCCTTCCTTCCTCCTTCCCTCCTTCCTTCCCTCCTTCCTTCCTTCCATCCCTCCCTCCTTCCCTCCTTCCTTCCTTCCTTCCTTCCTTCCTTCCTTCCTTCCTTCCTTCCTTCCTTCCTTCCTTCCCTCCCTCCCTCCCTCCCTCCCTCCCTCCCTCCTTCCTTCCTTCCTTCCTTCCTTCCTTCCTTCCTTCCTTCCTTCCTTCCTTCCTTCCTTCCTTCCTTCCTTCCTTCCCTCCCTCCTTTCCTCCCTCCGTCCTTCCTTCCCTCTTTCCTTCCTTCCTTCCTTCCTTCCTTCCTTCCTTCCTTCCTTCCTTCCTTCCTTCCTTCCTTCCCTCCATGCCTCCCTCCTTCCTTCCTTCCCTCCTTCATTCCCTCCCTCCCTCCCTCCCTCCCTCCTTCCCTCCCTCCCTCCATGCCTCCCTCCTTCCTTCCTTCCCTCCTTCATTCCCTCCCTCCCTCCCTCCCTCCTTCCTTCCTTCCTTCCTTCCTTCCTTCCTTCCTTCCTTCCTTCCTTCCTTCCTTCCTTCCTTCCTTCCCTCCCTCCCTCCTTTCCTCCCTCTGTCCTTCCTTCCCTCTTTCCTTCCTTCCTTCCTTCCTTCCTTCCTTCCTTCCTTCCTTCCTTCCTTCCTTCCTTCCTTCCTTCCTTCCTTCCTTCCTTCCTTCCTTCCCTTCTTTCCTTACTTTTTCTTCCTTCTATTCAAGTGTAGACAGCAAGTAAGATTCTGGGGTTGGACTGTCAAGGTTTGAATTTTGATTTACCAGGTGTATGACTCAATGTCAGGATATATTTTAACTTCTCCGTGCCTCAGTCTTCCAACTGATAAATGAAGAATAATAATAGTACTTGTCATGATGGGGTGCAATGAATAAAACAATCTATAAAAACAAGATGAACTGATGAATACCTATCGTGCAGAATAGTTTCCCATTTAAATGAAATTTAAAAAGAGGTGGAAATGCCTGGTATGGTCCCCGAGTCATGTTCTGTCATCTCTGACAGCATTCTTCAGCCTCTTTATACCCGCAAACAAGCACCTGTTCTGCATTCTTGGTTTTAACTGGCACCGGTCTAAGGCAGTAGACCGGTGTTTTTCAACCTCTCTACAGCTGTGGACTAGCACCGCAGATGGGTGGATAAAGAATGCTGGTAGGAACTGGAGCGGTAGTACAGCAGAGAGTTTACTTCCCTTGCACACACCCAACCCAGGTTCGATCCCCAGCATCCCATATGGTTCCCCGAGCACCGCTAGGAATAATTCCTGAGTGCAGAGCCAGGAGTAATCCCTGGGAGCATTTATGGGTGTGTCCTCAACATAAATTTAGAATGCTGGTCTAAAACATGTTTTTTTTGTTCTAATTTTGTTGCCTTCTCTGGACTGAGGACTGGCCTGAATTTCCAGGCTTTTAATTGTTTTCAATGACAAAATTGGTTTTGGCTTCTGGCTCCACCTGGTGGTCATATAGAAAACTTCCTGGCCCCCTCTCCTTTCTCCCAGCCCTCACATTCAGTCTCTTGCAGTTCTTGTTCTTCTCACACCTCCAGATCAAAACGTATCTTCCTGGTGCTCCTTCCTCCTTAGTGTGGGTAATAAAAATGGGGTCGAGCATCCCAGAATGGGGTTCACAGCTGTGTTTCCCTTAGTCCCAGCATGGGCCAGTGGGGTTTCTGACCTACTTTCTGGTGGCATTAGTGGCATTGGGTAGTGACATTTGGTCATAGGCCTGGAGGTACAGAAGGACTGATGCTCCAGGACCTGCAGAGCCCTGGTCCCATCAGCCCTTGATCCTGGGTGGATACCTGGGCAACCTTTCAGGGGGCTGAAATACCACTGCCTCCTTGCAGCTCCCCCAACCCAAGTCAAGGGGGAAGTGAGGCTTTCTCCAGGGAAAGGTTTGAAGCAATGAGCAGGGAATTGGAAGTAAAAGCGCTACGACCCCTCCCCTTGCCTGAGTGGGTTAACAATCCAGACGACTGGAAAGGATCTAGTAAGCTCCTGAGGGTTCTAGTGCTGAGGCAAGTCAGGGGACTGACGTGGGGCAAGCAATTTCTCTGGGCCACATTTTCCCACATGCTCATGCTAGGCTCTAATTCTATGGAAGGCAAACAGGAGGAGGGATGAGCATTGGCGCCAGGTGCCGGCATCAAGGCTGAGTGTCATCATCTTCTTCTTCTTTTTTTATCTTTTTGGGTCACACCCAGAGATACACAGGCGTTACTCCTGGCTCTGTACACAAGAATCAGTTCTGGTGGTGCTCGGGGGACTATATGGGATGCTGGAGATGGAACTCAGGTAGGCCGCGTGCAAGGCAAACACCCTACCTGCTGTGCTATTGCTCCAGCCCCACCTCTCCCCCTTCTTGTTGCTCCTCCTGGTGCTCTTAATATCTGACCACCCTGGGCTGGGTTCTGCCTTGCACCCTGCAGTCAGCACCTTGGAGACTCACCTTCTGACTCGCCAGGGCTGGACTGAAGACTCCTGGTAATGGTGCCAGGGCCTAGGACTATTAGGGGCGCCACAGCCTAGCTGGCTCCCAGGGGCCTTGGGCTCTCGGAGCAGTTTTGCAGCCTGGTGCCCTGAGGCACCTGCAGCCTGGGTCCTGACTGTCCTAGGTTACAGGACTCAGACTCACTCAGCTCTCTCCTTAGCCCTCAGACTCTGCCCTCCAAGAGCCAGGGAGTTGTGGGAAGTCTGTCAGCTTGAGGAGCTCAGCAAACTTTGTGGCCCTGTGAGCAATTTATGTCGTTTGTCCCGTGTGTGTGTGTGTGTGTGTGTGTGTGTGCGCGCGCGTGCGCGTGTGTATGTGGTGGGACAGTGGGACAGGGATCACTCCTGGTTCTGTGCTCAGGGAGCACTCCTGGTAGTGCTCGAGGGACCATAGGCAAGGCCAGGGATCTAACCTGGGTCACTGTATCACTGTATCACTGTCATCCTGTTGCTCATCAATTTGCTCGAGCGGGCACCAGTAACGTCTTCATTGTGAGACTTGTTACTGTTTTTGGTATATTGAATACACTACGGGTAGCTTGCCAGTCTCTGCCGTGAGAGTGGGATACTCTCGGTAACTTGCTGGGCTCTCCGAGAGGGACAGAGGAATCGAGCCCAGGTCGGCCGTGTGCAAGGCAAATACCCTACCCACTGTGCTAGTGCCGCTATTGCTCCAGCTGCAAGCAATTAACGCCCTCCTTCCCCCAATACTGTCTTTGGCCCCTGTTTGTGGCTTTTGATAACACCTGGGACTGCTTCCCACCTGGTGGGAAGCTTCCAGCTGTGTAGCCATTTGCTGTGACTAACCAGGGGACAGACAACCTTCAACCAAGTTTGCCTCAAGTGATATGAAGCAGACTTGTTAGCAGAGGGCTGGGGAGGCGGGCAAGGAGAGCAATTTCTAGCCAATAATGGTAGCTGCTAGGAGAGAATTTGGGGCATAATGGACTGGGGGTGCCCAAGAGGGCAGCCTACCCCTTAGTCGTGGAGATGTTGGTTCTAAACCACTGACCCTGAAGAGATGTTAAATATTAATTTATACCCTGATAAGAACTCTACCACCTGGAGCAGGGCAGGGAAGGGAGGAGAGGGGGCACCTATCTGGGTCCAGAGAAAGGACATATTCGCTTGGAAGGTCACATTGAGGTGACTGAACTTGGAAGAGCTTTGGGACGGGATAGCAATGGGAGCTTCGCCTCTCACAGAGGGACCTTCCCCTTCTCAGGCTCCATTAGCCTCATGGTCCAAGAATCCAAGTGGGTGTGCAAAGTTCCTTCTCTTGAGAACCAAAAGGGTGAGGTGTGTGCGCCCACTTTGTCCTGGGGCCCTGGGGGGATCCTCTCACTCCCCACAGCGGTTAGCGAGCCGCAGAGGCACCCAGAAAGGGTGGCTCCGGGGAACAGAGCAGGAAGCTTTCCTTCGGGAGCAGAGATATTCTCTAGTGGGGTGCTGAGGAGACCCACTGAGAATACTGCCCCCACCTGCTTCCGTCCCCCCAAACCAAACAGCCTTCATCTGTAGTCTCAGACTCCTTTTTTTATTTTTTACTTTTTTTTGGGAGTCACACCCGGCGATGTACAGGGATTACTCCTGGCTCTGCACTCAGGAATGACTCCTGGCGGTGTTCAGGGGACCATATGGGATTCTGGGATTCGAACCTGGGTCGGCCGTGTGCAAAGCAAATGCCCTACCTGCTGTGCTACTGCTCCAGCCCCTCAGACTCCTTTTATCTCCAGACTGTTCCCAGAAGACCCTGCCATTCTGTCTTTTGCCTCTTCCTAGACAGGCTGGTCCTTCTGTATTGACCTGGAGAAATCCTCAGGAAATGTGGAGAGCTCAGGAATTGGTGGGCACGGCTTCCTGAGTGCTTCCACCAGCCCCTCCCTCCCCCAAGCACACACACAATTAAAAATTACGACAGGAAACAGCTCTACATTGCACCCTGCCCACGGGCAATGCCTGATTCAGCTCTCCACACACACGTTGAATTTCCTCCTCACCCACCCGGAGGCCTGGTATCATCCCCACTTAACAAAAGAGGAAGCAAAGGCCGGTGGTGAGTAACACCAAGCCTGAAGTCCCTAGAAGGAAGTCGTGGAACTGGAATTTGAACCCAGATGGGCTGAGCCCGAGGCTCTTTCCACTTAGTGAAGTTATAGTTTGTGGTTGTCTCATCTTCCTTGCGTTTCCGGTGGCCAAAAATGGTGTTCAGGGGAAGCCCCAGCGGGGGCTGGGTCTGAGGCTGCAAGCCCCACAGATAGGCCCCGGGCCACCGTGTCTGACTCTGGCAGACATGTAGGTTGTGCTGGTGCTATCAAGCTGCTCCAAGGTGCCCTTCTCCAGGCAACTTCTGGAGTCTTCGGGGAATCCCAGAGTAGCTGAATGCTCAGGTGGAGTGAGGTTCCGACACTGTCCAGAAGTGGGGCACTGGGAGCTCGGCGTATGTGTGTGGCCCTTCCTGCTTGCACCCGTGCACTGGGCACACGCACCACTCTGGGAGCACGTCGTGGCTTCTCCGCCAGTGTCTTGGTGCCTTTTCACGCTCATGCATGGGAGAATTCTCTCCAGGGCCCAGATGGGCGTGGCCATGCCTGGAGGTGAGGCTGGGACAGGGAGGAGGCCCCAAGTCTATCCGGGTGTGCTCAGGACTCCCACTGCACAGTCAGTGCCAGATCTTTGAACAGAGTGTCCAGCTCTGCTTGTGGCTCTGGCCTGGAGGCCTGGCTCTTGGCTTCAGCCTCAGACACTGCATCCTCGTCCTCTGAACACACCAGGGTCTCCAGCAGGCCCCAGGGAGGGGGACCCTGGTCTGTGGGGGGACATTTGAGGGAAGGTGTGTGTAACGGAAGGGACCCAGGGTGCCCTTCAATCTGGACAGAGGAAAGGAGGGGCAGTTGGTCCTTTAAGTACCCCGATGTACCCGGCTCCCCTCTGGGCAGCACATTTGGGTCCGTGTAAATCCCCCGAGGGGGCTCCTCCATGGCCGAAGAAGCCACCCCTTTCAGAGAGAGCCCGCTGGGGCTGCAGCATCCAGAGGATGCCTCTTTCTGGAACTGACCATCAGGTTGGAGGTACTTGGGACCCTGCGGTGTCCCAGGACAGGAGTCTTTGCCAGAACCTTCCATGAAGATTCCATAGGAGGAAGGCCAGCTGGCCGCAGGGACCTGAGGGCTGCAGGACAGCAGCTGGGCCTCAGATGCGGCTTGTGGAGCATAGCGTAGGGGCTCTGCTTTGGGGGTTGTCTGAGGTGTGTAGGCAGAGGGCTTGACCTCGGTGGCAGCTTGGGGGGCATAAGAGAGCGGAGCTGTCATCTGGGGAGGTGGCACAGTGGGGGGCTGCAGGCCGGAAGCGTCCTGTTGTTCGAGGTAGACCGTCTCAGGCAGGCTGTGCAGCGCGGGGGCTCTCGGGGGCTCTATGGGCCCCGAGACTTTGATTTGGGAATACTGCACAGGCGGGGTCGGGCTGCCCATCTCGACAAAGGCAGGGATCAGCACGTGCTCCTGGATGACCCGAAGAGACGGAGAGGTCAGCAGGTGCTGGACATTCTGTGTAGGAAGAACACAGCGTGAGGGATGGGAGTGGACTAGGTGAGGGGGGGGGTGTCCGTAAGGCCAGGGCCATTTATTGTGGCCATTTCTAAAGTCTGATTTATCTCAGGGAGAGTTTGTGGCTGTGTTTCTCTAGTAGGCAGGACACCAGGAAGCAGATGGGGTCACCCCTGGGTACAGTCTGGAGGATCCCTTGTGGGCCTGATGAAAAGAGGATCCAGGGGAAAGGATGGGAGAGGGGAAGCTGAGAAAGTGTACAGGAAATGACGTGGCATGGGGGTGCATGTAGGGGAAGGGGGAGTGTCCTTTTGGTTTGGCCTTTGGGGGCCACACCTGCTGTGCTCAGGCCTTACTCCTAGCTCAGAGCTCAGGGGTCACTCCTGAGTGGTGTTTAGGGGTACCTTATGCAGTGTTGAAGCTGGAACCCAGAACCGCACCTTACCTGCTGTCCTACCTCTCTGGCCCCAGGGCTTACAATTTGAAAAAAAAAACGTGCTGCATACACTTGGCAACTGGAAGATGACATTCTGGCTGAACCCAGGGGCAGAGTTGGGCCTACATTCCTCGTGGTGGCACTTGGCTGACCCTTTGGACACCGTGTGAGCTGCTTTGCACGGGCCCAGCACCCCAAAGCCCCCCTTGGTCAGCTGCCTTCTTGGGTCTGTGCTGTCTGTCCGGCTCCTGCTGGGGGCTCCCATCCAGCCCCCCTGCTCTGGCTCTGAGCATCTACCCACTGATCTACCCGAGTCCTACAGGGCCACTTGGAGCTGGAGGAACCAGGTCTAAGTACTGCTCTGTGTGCTTTGAGGAGAGCCAGGGTCCCTGGGGTCCCCCTGACCCCCACCCTGCATTGGGTGGGGCTGCTTACCAGGGAGCTGGGAGGCGGAGGTGGCTTGGTGATGTATCTGTAGCTCAGGTAGCAGAGTCCTGCGACCAGGAAGCCCATGGAGAAGAGGACGACACCTGAGAAGGGGAAGGTCCAGGTCCGATCTGGGGGAGCAAGGCAGACAGAGTAGTGAGGGTGAAGCGGGGACTGTGTGGGCGAGCCACTTGGTCTCCTCTGCCCCCTCCCCCCCTCCCGCATGCCAACCCCAGCCTCAGGCCAGGTTTTAGGGGCTTCTTTTGTTTTTTTTGTTTTTGTTTTGGGAGCCATAGCCAACACTGCTCAGGAGTTACTCCTGGCTCTGCATTCAGGAATTACTCCTGGCGGTGCTCAGGGGACCATATGGGATGCTGGGTCGGCTGCATGCAAGGCAAATGCCCTGCCTGCTGTACTATTGCTCCAGCCCTGCAAATGTGATTTCAATGAAAGTGACTACAATCTCAGGAGGACAAAACAAGGTTCCATCCTGATCTGGATCAGGTCATGGTGCTCACGCTGTCAAAACACAGAGAGGGCACAGGAGGCTGGGACTCGCTGGTAGTTGTCTAGCTCTGTCGGGGAAGAGGGCCTCAGGTCAAACACATGATCCCAGCTCAATTCGTGGCAAGGCAGATTCTCCTTTTCCTACTTCTCTTGCCAAATTCTACTCTAGTCTCCCTACCTGGCCCTTTCCCCAGGAAGGGCATGTCCTGTGCAGGACCCTGTTCCGCCCACAGATTGTCCCTTGAAAACAAAAGTGCTGGGACTAGGGTGGGGGAGTGGGTCGCTCTTGGGCTCGTGGGTCAACTGATGAGTCAAGTTTCAAACAACGCTAAGGCCCAGAACCTTCCCCAGGAGGATTCTATCAAGCTGTGATTCTTCCATATGGCCCAGCCTTGCCTCATTACTGTAGACCCAGCTTCGATGCCCTCAGATGAAGGGTTAGTCACAAGATTGAGCAGTGTCTCCAGGGAACACAGAGCTGACTTCTCAGCACCAGTGCCTCCTCACCCCTCGTGTGGTCCCCCTCTTTTGCCAGTGCCTGTGCTATGTCAGGCTTTCAAGTTAACCTCTATTCTGAATGCTGGCATGGTCGGAACAGGGACCATATGCTGACATCATCAAGACTGGACGTGATGACTAAGGGCAGACAGTTCGGCAAATCCATCCAATCCACTGCCACTACCATCATCTTCTAAATCTCTGAGCATTACAACACAGCTATCCTTATGGGAAAAAAATACTAATAAAGATATTACAAAGATTGTGCCAAGAGTCGAATTTCAGTGTGCTAGTAGAAGGAGTGTCTCATCTAGCTGCTGGCTCAAAGCCCTTCCTGCGCTCACATGGGGTGAGAACATAGAGCTAAATCTAGTGTGATCCCTCACTGCCTGTGACCATGACCAGGTTCTTCAGTGTCTTCATCTGGAAAGTGAAGATGAGAAGAGTCGCTGTCCCCTTGGTTGTTTTCTCAGGACTGTGACTCGAGTCCTGCCCGGTTCCTGGTTTGCCCTGTACAAACGCTGGTTATCGTCGCCAGCACCATTCTTATTTGGCACCGGAAGATATGGGGGCTCTTTTTATCTTCTGTTCTCCTTCCTGATAATTATTTCCCCCATATATCTCACCTGGGTTAATATTAAAGTGAATTTTCTTTGCCAGGATACACACAAATATTGTTAGAGAGAGAGGAAATCTAGACCTGCACTGGTGGGTGGAGATTAAACATATGCTGTGATAACCCATCAGCGAACTCACTTGTAGCGAAGCCAAGATTGACTTTAATGAAAACCCCAGTTGCCGTCTGGAGTCCTCCAGAGCACTGCCCAGTTTACCTTAGTTATAGAGAGGAGAGCTCAGTCAGGATTTGAATCCACCGCTTTGGCTAAACTCACCTGGCAGGGTCTTTACTTGGCACACATAGGGGGCACTCTCTTTGGCCCAGAGTGGAACTGAAATCTTGATGGTCCCGTTGAACTCCGTATCAGGGGTGAGGCCAAAAAACTCATGTTCTTTTTGTTTCCCTTCACGGTGCTGAATTTGAGAGAAATATACAATGACTCTCACATGCCAACTCTCTGAAGCCCAAGTCAGCGTGCGCACACCTCGGCTGATTTCATCCATCTGGTTCTCCTCTTTCTTTTTTTTTCTTTTGCTTATGAGGGGAATAAATATGGGAGAATACATATATGGATTTTACAACTTTTGTGGAATCCATGTTGCTGCAATTGCTCATATCAAATATGTGGTGCAATACCTGTGAGTTGCCAAGGTCCTAAGATTCCTCCATTGCCCATTTTTACTGCCTCCATTCTGGTTCGATTCCTTGTAATTTTCATCCCATACCATCGATAGTGGGCTGGAGCGATAGTACAGTGGGTAGGGCATTTGCCTTGCATGCAGCCGACCTGGGTTCAATTCATCTGCTCCTCTTGGAGAGCCCTGCAAGCTACCAAGAGTATCCCGCCCACATGGCAGAGCCTGGAAAGCTATCCGTGGCATATTCGATATGCCAAAAACAGTAACAATTCTCACAATGGAGACGTTACTGGTGCCTGCTTGAGCAAATCGATGAACAATGGGACGATAGTGCTACAGTGCTACCATCACAATAAATAAGGCCCTGACTTCTCTTCTCATCTCTCTTTTATTTTTATATTCAATCTCTTTATTCTACTCCAAGTAATTTACAGCTTTTGTCAGAATAACCATTCCTAAAATAACAATTGTAAACTCTAGTTAAAATAAAAAACAATGTGTTAACAATTGGTAGAAAGCAGAGGCAGGTTGATTTTGGAGAAATAAGAAAGAGAATGACACTGTGTGAATATCTCATAAACACTTTTTTTAGCACTGAAGCAAGCACTCTGTCTAAACCTTGTGAGTGTCTAAAACCTAAAAAGAAACCCCGTAATCTTACTGGTTTGAATATCTAGAAGATAGATTTCAAGGAAATGAGAGGGAGGAGAAGGGAGGGAAGAAGGGAAGGAAGGAAGGAAGGAAGGAAGGAAGGAAGGAAGGAAGGAAGGAAGGAAGGAAGGAAGGAAGGAAGGAAGGAAGGAAGGAAGGAAGGAAGGAAGGAAGGAAAAAGAGAGAGAATGTGATCTATATTCAGAAGGAAAGACAGTGGGAATCTACTTCAAGGTGAGAAAATGTTGGAGTTAGTTGTCAGACAGTAGTTTTAAGTAGCTAGTCTAACTATGATCAAGGAAGTTATATCAAGAATAAATGGCCAGGAGATCTCAGTAGAATAGAGACTTCAAAACTTGGAGATGTTAAAACTTAAAAAGCATAATAATTGAAATAAAAAGTCAACTAAGAGGCCAGAGGGATAGTACAGTGTCAAGGGTGCTTGCGTTGCACATGGTCTACCTGGATTTGATCCCTAGCATCCTATATGGTCTCCCAAACACCAAGTCAGGAGTTACCCTTGAGCATATCCACATGTGGCTTCCTCTAAAAGAAAAAAAAAGCCCACTAAATGGTGTTAACAACAGATTGAAGATGACAAAAGAATCAAAATACTTGAAAATAGATCAGTAAGACAGAGAATAAGACTATGATGATGGTGCACAACTTTCTGAATATGCTAAATTAAACTTTTTGTACTTGAATCATAGACTTTCAAAGGGAGAATTTTATGTTAATTACATATAAATAAAATAAAGAGGACAGATATATCAGAATGATGCCTATAAGAAATGAACTTTAAATATATAGACATGAAAGGGTTGGAAATAAATGGACACAAAAATATGTAACACACAAACTCCCAGCATAGGAAAGCTGGGATCACTATGTAATAGTAGGTCAAGTAGATGTCAGTGCAGATAATATTACTAGAGATCAAAAGGTGATAGACAGGAAGCTTTAATAATTGTACACATGTCTAATACTATTGAATATGCACAGAATTAAAAAGAAAATAGACAAAGTCATAATTATAGTTTGAGATTGTCACAGTTTTTTTTTTTGGGTCACACCTGGCGATGCACAGGGGTTACTCCTGGCTCTGCACTCAGGAACCACCCCCGGCCGTGCTCAGAGGACCATATGGGATGCTGGGATTTGAACCCGGGTCGGCCACGTGCAAGGCAAACGCCCTACCCGCTGTGCTATCTCTCCAGCCCCCAAGAGATTGTCACAATTTTAGCAACTAAAATAATAGCCCTCTCTCAAATCAAGGAGAACACAGAAGACCTGAATGCCACTATTAGCCACCTTGAATCTAACCAGTGTTACGGAGTATTCCACTGAACCACTGCAAGATACACATTCCTTTCAAATTAGCATGGACCATTCATTGAGATTGACCATATGCTGGACCATGAAAAAAGTCTTTACAAATGTGAAAGTACAGAAATCACATAGACGATGTCTTCTAAATGACATTTTTGCTCAATTTTCAAATTGAAAATTGAATTAACAATGAAAAATGTTTAAGTTAAATTTTATTGGCAATTAAATTCACAAACCAAATTAAATCAGACATCATAAAACATTCTGGAGAATGCCAGATAACACCAAAAAATAGCCATAAGGACTCTCTCTGCTTTTTAATGCCTAATTACTTCTTGACTAGTGAAAAAGATCTTTCCAGTCACTACCCTAGCCAGTACATCCCCTCCTGTCTCCTCGGGCATAGAGCTAGTTGAGTGGGAAAGGGGAGACCCAGGAAGTTACCATTTGGTAGGAATGGTTGACACGCAGCTCCAAGCAGTAGGACAAGTCAACGAAGATGTCCTCCAGGGTTAACTGGTGACCATCCTCCTCTGAGTGGATGGGTGTGAAGGTGGGATGAATGACCATCTGAATGGATCTCACTCTGGGGATACAGGTCACTTTAGGTGGTTTGAGGATAGCTGGGAAAAGGGAGAGAAATGAGAGAAAGAAAGATCAGAATCAGCATCAGCTGGTAGTGGCTGCCCTGGGTCATGCGGAATGGCCATTTCCTGTCTCCTTTCCCCTGCACCCAGGTCTGCTTGTGAAAGTTAGCTCCACAGAGAGATGTTCTGCAAGGCAGAGCCAGTGGTGAGCAGGAAGAGCCCGGGCACTGGGTATTGGCCCCTTGGTTGATCAGGTTCTTCCACAACTCCTAACTCCCCCATCCCCACCCTGAGTCTGCCCAGGGCTCCTTCCCGCTTATTTACTGGCATTGGCTTTTGGGAACTGAAAGCTCCACTGCATGTCCTAAATATATGGGAGCACAGTGTTTTGGACTAAGCTTCAAACACCAGACCTAAGACTTTAGTCTCTCTAGATGAAAATTTCCAAATCAGCGAACGACCTTTACTTGTTTGAAAATTACTTCTGGGAGTCTGGTGAATACTATGAATCTTGTCTCCCCCAAAAGGCTCATTTATAAATTTTTTTCTTTAACAAACATCTTGTACCCACTTTTTGTGATCCAAAAGCCTTGTTTCTCCTGAAGCTAATTTACAAAAATCCCTGAAAGACCCATTGATCTCCAAAATTGAAAACATCTCAACTAGAGAAATGCTTGTCTCTGTATTGTTTACAAAACTGAAAAATGGAGGCCTGAGCAGTAAGACAGAGGTTAAGGCACTTGTCTCGCACACAATTGATCCTGGCTCCACACATGGTCCCCGGGCCCCTGTTGGGAGTAACCCCTGAGCACAGAGCCAGGAGAAAGCCCTGAGCACAGCTAAGTGTGATCCAAACTCTCTCACTTCCCTCCCAAGCCCAATTGAAAAATGAAATTAAATGCCCTCAAAAGAGAAATAAGGGGGGGCTGGAGCAATAGCAGAGCAGGTAGGGCGTTTGCCTTGCATGTGGTGGACCCGGGTTCGATTCCCAGCATCCCATATGGTCCCCTGAGCACCGCCAGGAATGATTTCTGAGTGCATGAGCCAGGAGCAACCCCTGTGCATCGCCAGGTGTGACCCAAAAAGCAAAAAAAAAAAAAAAAAAAAAAAAAAGAGAGAGAAATAAGGGAAATAAATTTAGAGTATTTCTGTAAAATGGATTATTTGCAGCTGAAATATGTTGTGGAAAAATATTAAATGACATAAGCAAATGTTCATGACATCACTGTAGGGAAAAAAACCCCAATCAGAGTATAAAGGAATAGATACAGCGATGGGGCCCAGAGATAATTCAGTGATAGAGAGTATTCCTGTTTTTATAGCAAGAAGCCTGGCCTTACTCTGCATATGCACATGAATACAACAACAAAGTGCAATACTCAGCACTGTAGCACTGTAGCACTGTTGTCCCGTTGTTCATCGATTTGCTCGAGCAGGCACCAGTAACGTCTCCATTGTGAGACTTGTTACTGTTTTTGGCGTATCGAATATGCCACGGGTAGCTTGCCAGGCTGTGCCATATGGGCAGGTTACTTTCAGTAGCTTGCTGGGCATTCCGAGAGGGACAGAGGAATCGAACCCAGGTCGGCCATGTGCAAGGCAAATGCCCTACCCGCTGTGCTATTGCTCCAGTCCACAATAAACAAATGTGGGCCCAAGTCACTGACCATTGTACCAGCAGTAACAAAGGGAAGGGAAGGAGGAAAATAATAGAATGATATTGTTGATCATAATTATGGTTATGTTAAAGCATTCTTTAGGGCTACATTTATTTTTTATTTTATATTCTATATACTAGAGCACAGGGCTGGAGCGGGTAGGGCGTTTGCCTTGCACAAAGCCGACCTGGGTTCAATTCCTCCCTTCCTCTCAGAGAGCCCGGCAAGCTACCGAAAGTATCTCACCTGCACGGCGAGCCTGGCAAGCTACCTGTGGTGTATTTGATATGCCAAAAACAGTAACAACAAGTCTCACACTGGAGATGTTACTGGTGCCCGCTCGAGCAAATCGATGAGCAACAGGATGACAGTGACAGTGACAGTGACAGTGATACACTAGAGCATTTCTATAACAAGCATATTATTTAAAAAATCCAAGAAACATTGTTTGCTTATTTTATTTTCTAAAAATGTCTTTTGGTTTGGAAAGGAAGAACTGCGGACATTGGTGGTGGGAATGTGCACTGGTGGAGGTATGAGTGTTTGAACATTTTATGATTGAAACTCAAACATGAAAGCTTGTAACTATCTCACGGTGATTCAATAATAATAAATTCAAAATTAAAAATAAAAGAAAAATTCTTTGGGGGCAGAGACATAAGACAGGGAGGTTAAAGTGTGTGCTTTGCATGCAGCCAACCCTGGTTGGATTCTTGGCACCACATGCATCCTCCACCCAAGCAGCCGGGAGCTCCCTGAGCAATTCCGGGCATGACCCTGCTGTAGTCCATCAAGCACTGGGCCCTCAAGTTAAACTGCTGGCTTTATTGGCCAAGAATCTCAGAATGGGTGGGCTCTCTAACCTCTGGGGGTTAAAAAAAAATCTCAGTCACCACTGTGCCCATATCTCCCCCCAACAGAAAAAAAAAACACAAAAATTCATGTGCTGTTAAGCTAGTTGGTGTGGGGAGTTAGGCAACTCACATTCACTAATTCACCCCCATTTAGTCCATTCATTCATCTACTCATTCAGTTATCAATTCTGTACTGACCATCTCCTATGAGCAAGGGACTAGGCAAAGGGCAGGGAACACAGTGGATTCCACACTCCACATATGCCCTCCTGGAGCTCATGTTTCAATGGGGGAGGCAGATAACATGCACGCAAGCAAACACAATAACTGCAGATTGTGATGTGAGGTGTGAAGACAACGAATGGTTTGTGTGACAGTGTGGTGACTGAGGGAAATCAGGTTGTCAGGCTGGGAGCAGGGATGTTCGATGAGGTCATGTTGAAGCTGAGACCAAGACTGAGGGTTGGAAAGTTACAGGAAGAGCTGGGAAGAGCTTCCAGACAGCTCGAGCAGTGAGGATGCTGTTGGTGACCCGGGCAGAGCAGCAGGAGAGGGTTTGAATTGAGCACACCATTGGGTCACTCTCTTAGGCCATGGCAGAGACTCAGATCTTACTTTGGCATTGTGGGAAGTCGCTGCAGGGGCTGGGAGGGTAAGATGGATGCCTCTGAGTGCTGCAGGGAGGAGGGTGGGGGGCGGGGCTCGGGATATGAAATGATCTAAGTCATTTAGATTTATATTTATATAAATCTGATTTATATAAGAAGCAAGCAATTTATATTTAAGAAGCAAGATAAAAAATAAAGGGGTTCTGCACCAGGGAGGTGGGGATGGAGATGGAGAAAGATCAAAAGACGTCATGGGGAACGCTTTGTAGGGAGCAGGGATCCTTCCCAAAAACCCACACCCCTTATGCTTCCAACACCCACCCCAGTGCACCCCACTCACTGTGCTGCCTGAGATTGAAGCGGTCAGTCATCTTGGTGGCTGTTTGGCTGCCTGTGTTGAGCGCTGTGACCTGAGCATAGTACTCGTCCGTGACGTTGTTTATTTCCACTGTCAGGTTGCAAGATTTCTGGGTGATTCGCTGGCAGCCCTTCTTTGCCAGCCAGGCACTTCCTCCATACCTGTAGGGAGCCCAAAGCCCAGCTATCATGAGCTGGCCTGGCAGTAGGCCTGTGGTGTTGGATATTAACCCCAAGAATTTTAGGCTTTATCGGTGAATTGCTCCCTTTACCTCCCCCCAGAGAAGCTTACAGTGCTCTTCTGAGCACTCCTCAACCCCCAAGTTTATCTTGAACCTTTCCTTTGTGCTTTATCTCTCCTTTGTTAGCTACAAAATTCCCTAAGTCACGCTTGGTTACTTATAAAGTCAGACCTTCTGGTGACTCTGGATTTTGTATTTGTAGTGAATTACCTGCTTTTCTCTTTCCCCTATAACCTTATCGCATTTTACTATAGAGCAATGTTCTTGGCTTAAACACAGAATGACTGTTAATGTAAATTTGGAAGTTAGTTGACTCTGAAATATATGTACTCCTGGGCACCTGTTATAATTAACTAAGGTTTCAGTTGCAGTAGTTCCTAACACTCCCAAAAGCTGGGTTCCGGGGCTAGAGCGATAGCACAGCGGGGAAGGCGTTTGCCTTGCACACAGCCACCCCAGGTTTGATTCCCAGCATCCCATATGGTCCCCTGAGCATTGCCAGAAGTAATTCCTGAGTGCAAGCCAGAAATGACCCCTGAGCATCACTGGGTGTGACCCAAAAAGAAAAAAAAAAAGCTGGGTCCCTCTGAGGGATCTCTGGATGGATCCGGGGCAAGAAGGAGCAAAGCTACCCTGGCTTCTATGGCACAGTCTAGAAAGCATAAAGCACGGTTTTGATACAAGTCATAATGACTTAAAAGACAGGACCCCATGGCATAGGAAAAATAAACCTGCTGAGGAGTTAGTCTGGAATTTATGGTAAAAGCCCAACCGGTTTTTCTCTTGGAGCCCAGAGAATTAAGTTTTTGAACCCATATTTTTTACTGTGTTTATCCAAATAACTGCAAATATTAGTAAGAAGTAAACTTAATTGTTTAATAATGTACTAGCAGCAAGGGAAAAAGAAAAGCAATATAGATGCTTGTCGCCCCTGAGCGAATTGCTCTGTATAGTCTCAGACCATCTGCTTGAGTTAATCTCCTCAAAAGAATTGCCTCCATCAAGATCATTTACCTCTGTAAATGATCAGTCACACCTGAGTGACGCTCTGTACCTCGGATGCCCTCAGACTCTCTAGCTAGACTATTCAGTTCTGAAATTAAACAGGCCTTTTTGACCATCAACTCGTGGTCCCCTGTCTCTTAGTTCCGCTGCTGGGGAGGTGGCTCTCGTCCTACCAAGGAACCCCCAGCCCTCACACTTTTCCTTACACTGTTGCTTATTAATAGCAGTGACAAAGACTTCCCATATTTACTGAACCTCATACTGACCGCTATATGTGAATGAGGTATTAGTCCACACAGTGGCCCCTTGAGGTTCTTTTATTATTCTCCCTCTTTTTCCATAAGAAAGCTGAAATGTAAGGAAGTTAAAATGGGGGCTGGGAGATAGCACCCAGTTCCATCCCTGGTAATGTCCTCACCGACCCCCAGCCCCGCTGGGTAATAGCATGTGACTAGCAGGCCATACTTGTTGGGTCAAGAAGAATCGCTGGGATGGCCATGAGGTGGCAGGCAGGGGGTGGGGGGGTGGGGGTGGGGAGGGGCAGCATTGGCAGCACCACTGGAAATGCCCCTATTTTTAAAAAGGTAAGAACTGACTGGGTGTTTGGAGCACACGTGAACAGAGCCAAGATCTGAACACAATTAGTTTGAGTCCAACTCTGGATTCATTGTCACCATAGAATTCTTTTTTTATTGAATAGGAGCCACGCCCAACAATGCTGGGAGAATCTAGGGCCATTGATACTCCACCCAGTACTTTGGATTTGGCATTTGGCCCAACAGTGCTTAGGGTCCATGAGAGTTACCCTTACTGGTACCTGGGGACTGTGTGGGGCCAGGGTAGAGCTAGAGCACATTCCTGCACACAAGGCAGAAACATGCTCTACCTACCTCACTTCTTAATCTTTTTTTTTAAAAAGGAATTTGTGTTTATTTATTTATTTTGACTTTGGCGGGGGGCAGGGGCAGGAATTGAGTCACTATGAATTACAAAGTTACAAAGATATTTATGATTGAGTTTCAGGTGTGTATTGTTCCAACACCAATCCCTTCACCATAAGAGCCCACTACCCTCCACCAATGTCCCCGGTTTCCCTTCCAGCCCCAGCTTACCTCTGTGGCAGGCACTTTCCCCCTCCCCCATTGTCCTAGTGTCCCCTTCCCTGACTGATCCCCCTCACTCCTGCCCCCGTACCAAGCTCCCTACTGAAAACCAGTTCCCTTGCACTTTATTTCTATTCACACCGGCATCTTCTGAGGCAAGATCCCTTACCCCTATTTTACAGGTGAGGGGTTAAGCTTTAGGAAGAAGTGACTAGGGAAGCAGGGCTGAAGCTCAGTGGTTGAATTCATGCTTCTTACGTATGGGGTCCTGTGGTGGAGCCACAGAAAATCTCCCAATCCCCAAATAAAAGAAATGTGACTTGCCACAAGACTGGAATTCAGGCTTATAGACTCCTGGAACTCCTTCTACCCTGCCCAGAACAGAAATTCTGACGGGCAACATGGAGGTGGAGAGGGAGAGAGGGGGATAACTTTTTGTTGACCTAGTCTCATTAATAGTAATAAAACAGCTATGATTACCTTATTATTTACCAAGTACAAGTGCTAAGGACTATCTTATTTAATCCACCCAAATCCACCTTATTTAGTTTTGGATTTTGAGTCATATCCGCGGAGGCAATCAGGTCTTACTCCCGGGTATGTGCTCAGGGATTACTCCTGGCAGGCTCAGGAGACCATATGGGGTGCAGGGGATTGCGTACAAGGTAAATAACTTACTATCTGTACTCTCTTCAACCCCAGGGGATTGCATGCAAGGTAAATAACTTACTATCTGTATACTCTCTTCAACCCCAAATCTACCTTATTTAATAAGCCTGTGGTAAATGGGCTATCACTCTCTTTATCTGACATTGGGGAAACTGAGGCTCAGTGAAGTTACCCAGCTGCCCAGGTCATATAGTTAAATGTTCAAGCCTGGGTAACCTAACCCGGAAGCCTATACTTTCATGTAGGTATTCTTTTCATGTTGTTGTTTAGTTCCCAAATAGTGTTGAGCGAGCCTGGGGTCACTCCTGTAGCACTTGGTTAACTTGGCTGGAAGTTCAGTGCTAGGCTGGCAGCCTGTGATGCTACTTGGAGACTACCCAGGCCACTCTGAGGGTGTGTGTGTGTGTGTGTGTGTGTGTGTGTGTGTGTGTGTGAGAGAGAGAGAGAGAGAGAGAGAGAGAGAGAGAGAGAGAGAGAGAGAGAGAGAGAACATATGGGAGAATGGATCATTTTGGAAGAGTTGCTTTCAGGGCAGAGGGAAAAGAGAATGCTTTGGAAGGAAACCTACGTCTTGTACTCCACACTGTACACCGTGTCTGGAGCTTCCTCTGGCCCGCTCTCCCACGTCAGGATGGTCTCGAAGTTGCTGGATTGGAATTTCACGTGTTGAAGAAGGCTGGAGGTGTTCTCAGCAATGCGAGCTGCAGAGAGTTGAAGCAGGATGAAAGGAGGCTCACAGGCCCCATCTCTTACCTTCTAACCAATTGCTCAATGTTTCAGGGTGATGGTGGGGGAGCTGTGAGGGCTAACCTGTGTTGGATCATTATACCTGGGTCGAACCATTTTGTTTGCCATTACTCATTTCCCCCTCCTCGTTCACACTGAAAATCACTAGTTTAAAGCATCTGATTCAGCATTTTCTTAATATATAGACTATAATGAGTGTATAATACACCATAATTGTACATTTATTATCATTGATTCCAGAACATTCTCATCCATCCAGAAAGAAATCCTGTATCCATCAGCAGTCTCGATCCCATCCTCCCTTTTCCCAGCCCAGCCAGCACTCAGCTATTTTCTGTCTCTGTGGATTTCCTTATCTGGACTTTTTGTATAAATAGAATTTTCATATAAATACAGTAGATGGTTTTGTGCCTGACTTCTTTCACTTAGTTTACATCCATATTTTATTTACATCCATATCACACATTGCATAAATCTGTCTTCTTCTTCTTCTTCTTTTTTGTCTCACCCAGTGGTGCTAAGGGGTTACTCCTGACTCTGCACTCAGAAATTACTCCTGGCAGTGCACGGGGGGATTGAACCCAGGTCAGCCATGTGCAAGGCAAACGCTTTACCTGTTGTACTATCACTCGGGTCCCTACCTGTTTCCTTTTTAAAGCTGAATAATATTCCATGGTATGGACAGACCACTTTTGTTTACTGTGGTCTTGCCATGTTGGGCTATTACAAATGATGCTGCCATGACTATCTGTGTGCATGCATTTAAGTGGACAGATGTTTTCAGTTCTCTTGGGTCTAGAGGTAGCAGTGACATGCTCACAGAGAAGGTCAGATCACAATGTTTTAGGTGTTTTATTTGTTTATTTTTTGAGTCATACTGGCAATGCTTGGTGGACCACATGGGGTGCCGGGGATGGAAACTAGGTTGGGCATTTGCAAGGCAACTGCCTTCCCCCCTGTATGACCTCTCTAGCCTCTGGTCAGACTCAAATTCAACATTTCATTTTTGGAAGGACTACCAGGCCCTGCCTCACAGTGGCTGCTCCTCATCCCCCTCCCACCAGCCATGTTTGAGGGGTCCCATGAGTCCACATTCTTGCCAGCTCTTGTCCCTCATTGCCTGAAGTTTGTATCCATGTTTCCTGAGGGAATGTTCTAGAGATATTTAAGTAAACATTGAAGATTCAATTGACATGTTGAAGAAATAAAAGGCAGTCATTTTGAACAGGCAGGAAGAGATTTACTTTTCTGCTCCCTGCCCGCCCGCCCACAAGCCACCTCAGATTGCAAAGGCACCTTTGGCAACCAATGGCCTTCATTGTGGGGACGGACGACACCCAAAGCAGGCTGCCTTGGCTTTTTAAGCAATTAGACTTCAATTTCTTCATCTCCAAAATGGAATAATTTGATTTACTTAAACATAAACAACAGTGACTTGGCCAGCTGCCGACAGCTAAGCCTAACTCATGACACCCTTTCTATCATTTCTATCAGTTTCTATCATTGTTCCCATTTGATGGACAAGAAAAACAGAGGCTCAGAGGACTGAGTCCACACAGCATTCTGGTCCACGTGTGCATGAAAGAGGAAGCCTCAGTTTCTCCTTGTCAGCTGCTGCAAGCAGCTCCATGTTAACTGTCCCCATTATACATTTAAAAACATTCCTGCAAATTCTTGGGTTCTTTCTGAGACTGGGGAAGTTTACATTTTCCCAAGATCATAAACTCTGCCCCAGACCTTGGGCTCACAGGAGACTAAGAGATAATGGGAGCAATGCCTGGGCCTATGGTGAAATATATAACTTAAAAGGTCTTAAATAAACAGATAGTCCCCACCAGCCTCATTGGGAATGCAAGATGTTAATCTTCCTTAGCAACACACAAACGGGCTCTAAATTAACAAGACCTATCTGTGAAACAAATGGGAATGCTCTAATACTTTGTTTGATAAGTAACATAAAGACCCAGTTTTATATTTAAAAAAACTCACAAAACAATCTATACTTAACAGTTGTATATTAAGTTCCTCCCCTGCTGGGAAGTTTCTTTCTACTTTCCAATAAACTATTTTTATTTTCTAACTCCGAGTCTGAGCATCTTTATTACTCAATGTTTTCTTTTGAGTAATAAACACTGGGGGCCACACCCAGCAGTGCTCAGGTCTGATTCTTGGCTCTGAGCTCAGGGATCACTCTTGGTGGGCTCAGAGAACCATATGGGATGCCGGGAATCGAATCTGGGTTGAATGCATGCAAGCAAATGCCCTACCTGCTGTACCAGCACTCTAAGCCTAATTTTACTCAATATTTTCAGTTTTGAAAACATTGTGAGACCTGGGAACTGTGGACAAACACAGAGACTCAGCCATGGCTCCTTCTCCATGCAAAGCCCGAAGAGTTCTTCACAGGTCCCGGTGGGCTGTGGGGCAGAACCTCGGGGACAATGTTTGGGACAGCGTTTGGTGCCACACCAGCTTCTGTTTAGGTGTGTACTGTTGGAGGGATTGGAGGGATGCAAACCCCTGGGGAAACAAGAAACTCACTGTATAGATGAGGGGTGTGTGTGTGTGTGTGTGTGTGTGTGTGTGTGTGTGTGTGTGTCCAATTTAATTTTTCTTTTCCCAAGGCCTCCCAAGCAGTGCTTGGGGGATCCAGAGGCCACTCCCAGGACACACAGCCCCAGGGCAAGGTCCCAAGAAGGCGGGGCTGGTTGGCTCTGTGGTGCCAGGGGTCAATAGGGCTAACCTGGCAATGCAAAGTGACCTCCAGAACTGCCCCTGGTGATGCTCAAGGGTCCATCAGTATGGGAGGGGGGGGTCAAACAGGGACTGGACACATGCTAACCCTGTGCCCTTTCAGGGGACTTCTGTTGGCAGATGGAGAAGCTTCACCCAGTCCCGGCCTTTGCTTGGTCTATTGCTGCGAAGTCTAGGGTAGGACAACGAGAGGGGCCTTGAAGCAGCTCTCCAAGAGAGCCCCTACTTTACAGAACTCTTCTCTTGGCCCCCTCAAGCTTGGTCTGTGAAAGGAAATGGGGGCAGGGAGGCAGAGACCAGGGTTTCTCAGAAGGACCTGCTGGGATGACTGGGAAGGCAGCAGGTACGGCTCTGGCTGAGGGAGGCCTTGAAGTCTGGAGTGGCTCTGGGTGCCTGGACATGACCGTGACTGCCAGAAAGGCCAACAGGCAGGGAGTGGAGGGTTCTTTCACTCTGGATCTCCACTGTGCTTCTGCAGACTGGGAGTGTGGACACGATCCACGGGCTTGGGGGTGGAGGGCTCCATCTGTGTGTGGGGGGGGGCATGGAGACTCTTGGGGAAGTTTGGCCCTGCTTGCAGCAGGCTCGCACTAAGGTCACATTTCTTCCTGAACCTGGACTGGTCAGTCGCAGAAGCTGAAGCAATCTTTGTCTTCCAGGCTTCCTGAGGGCCTCAGAATAGACCTGGGGGCCCCAGGGGTTTTGTCCCTGCCAGCTAGTGGGTCAGGTGAGCTGTGGGCCTCACGGTGCGGCTGACACCTTGTCTGGATCTGAGCCTGGGCTGGATTGGGGGTCTGTCCTGGAAGAAGGGGGCAGGGGGATGCTGGGCTTGAGGCTGAGGCTGAGTGGAGGGAGGGAGTTCACTGCACTCAGAACTGAAGTGGGACCGCTGGTGGGGTGGTGAAGTCCAGGGAAGAGGAAAAAGAGGGGGCATTGGAGAGGTAGTCTGGGGTGGGCTTAGTCTCTTCTGGTGGGGGGTTGGTGGAACTCATATCAGGGTGGGCTATGTGGGTTGGTGGAAGCCTGTGGCTGAGGCAGAGATCACAGAGTGGGGGTGGAAAGCAGATTAAGGGCCAGGCTGTGTGGAGGTTGACTGTCACGGGAATTAGCTTCCCATAGGGAAGCTTGGCCTCTACTTTGAGGGGGGTATGAAGGGCTCATGAGTCTCCCCTCTTCCCTTTCCTTCTCAAACCCACTGTCTGTTCCTCAGTCTTTGTCACTCCCGTACTTCCTGTGTTGGGGCACTTCCTGTGTTGATCTGGAATGCTGCGGACGGTTCTCCAGAGAAAGATTCTTCACACTAGGAAGACCCACTTTGCATCCACCATTTGGGAACTGAAGGAATACAATTGCATCTGCTCATGAATCAGTCTGAGAGCGCTGGGTGAGAGGCTGGGGTCTCCCTAGTGAAATTCCTGCTTCTTAACAATCTCTTCAGTCACCTTCCAATCCGAAAAGGCCAGGGACCTCCAAGATTCCCCCGGCATAGATGGGAAGCCAAAGGGGCATTTCTTGGAGTCTCTCGGGGCTCCATTAAGTCCGAACTCATCACAGATCCCATCTGTTGGCAATGCCAAGCTTGGGGCCTGGAAGAGTTTATACTGCGAGGAACGGGGGACAGCTGGAAGCCTGGCCGGGGACAGCACAGCGGGCTGGGCAGTCCCAGTTAGTCATGGCCCTCTGCTTGCACTAGGATGGGGAAGGGCTTACAGAAACCGCCCCACCCTTGTCCCCCTACTTCGGTCAGATCAAGGCTTTCATTCCCTAGAAAGTTCCCTGAAAGACATCAACATTTCAAGGAACAGAGCCACAACCTGGGCTCACACACGGGACTCAAAGTTCTCCTTAATGCTGAGCCACAGACTCACCGCAGTGGGAAACTAGGCCCTTCAGTTCTGTTTCACAAGTGCAGGTGTTTTCAGACCCAATAATGCAAAAAAACAACAGCAGCAGTGGCCCCCACAGAGAAAGACTCTTGCACTTTCGGCCTTGGCCAGCCCAGCTAGGGTGCCCGGGGCGCAGGGACCGAGGCTGCGACTGGACTCAAGCTGGTCTGTTCCCTCCCTCCATCATCTGTCCTTGTCAAGCCAGAAGTAGAAAGAAGTATAGGAGGTACAGCACCTTCCAGGAGGATTTGAGGGGTCAGAGGATGTCTGTCTGTCTTCCGCGATTTCTCCGCTAATGGTGGGGGTAGAGGAGGTTCTCTGGCCTCTCCAGTTCAGAGAATTTGTTGATTGCATTTTTGAGGCACCCTCTCAACCTCTCCAGTGACCTGGGTGCCCACCACACCTCCGGCCCCCCACCCCGGTAACTCAGCAGCCAGTTCAGTCCTAGCAGAGATGAAACTGAAAGCGGCCTTGCTGGGGGCTGACGAGAGGTATGAAGGTGCCCACCTGGACTCTGGCTGCTGGCGGGGGGCCGGGGGCTGCCCACCAGGGGTACTCACCGACCAGGGACCCTGCAGTGAGAATGGCAAGGAGCGTCCTCATCAGCCCTGCACGGAGCCCTCTTCTTCTGTCTTTCACTCTGGCCCGTACTTGCGTCCTCGGAAGCTTTGGCGCCTTGGCAGGTGGCTCCTCAGGCTGCTGGGCGGGGAGTGGGGAGGTGGGACCTGAGCCGTGGGGAGCGGGGTGCAAAGGTGCCTGGCCAGCGGCTTGCTTTGGTATTCCAGGATCTGGGAGGGATCCAAGGGAGTTTCCCTTTCTAGTTGCAGAGAACGGCAGCAGGACTGGCTGGCTTGTTTATCTGGTCTGGTGACTGATTTATCCCCAGACACTTCAATGCAGTTATCAGGGAGCGGAGAGGCAGCGAAGGCAGGGAGAATCTCGCACATGCTCTCTTACCCGAGATCGGTGGGCAGTGGGTAATAAAAACCTAGCAACCCGACCTTACCTTTTGCCTTGGTAATTCCGTTTGGTATTACTGAGGAATGGCACAGCCAACAGGGAGCAGCAAAGAGGTTTGTGAATATTTCTCGAGGTGGAGAAAAAGCAGGCAGCCCTGGCCCTGGCGTGGTCCTGATAGGAGGGGACTTAGTGTCTGTAGCCTCCCCGGATTCCCCTGCTGAAGTTGGGGCCCCAGACCAGACCATGAACTAGGGGTCATTGAGAGACCATCAGGGCGAGAAGCTCTGGTATTTTGACCTGGAGATCTGTAAAATGTCAGTGACTGTTAGGTTAAAGAGAAAGAGAAAAATTCATCAGCAGGGGGCCGGGGTCCCTGAATCCTGGTGACACCAAGCACCATGTCCTAGGCTTGAGCATGGAGCCATACGTGAGCCATAGCTGAGTTGGTCTCCACAACCACAGCCCCAGCCCTGCTGAAAACCTAAACCTAAACCAATCAATAACTGGGAACTGATCTTTGCAAACCTCAGACCAATAAAGATTTAAATTACTTTTTTAAAAAACTTTTTTTTTTATTGGGGCTGGAGCGATAGTACAGCAGGTAGGGTGCTTGCCTTGCACATGGCCGAACCTGGGTTTGATTCCCAGCATCCCATATGGTCCCGCAAGCACTGCCAGAAGTAATTCCTGAGGGCAAAGCCAGGAATAACCCCTGTGCCTCGCTGGGTGCGACCCAAAAAGCAAAAAAAAAAAAAAAAAATTTTTTTTAAATTAAATCACGTGAGATACAGTTACAAAGTTGTCCATGATTGGATTTCAATTGGGTTTCAGTCATACAATGTTCTGGCACCAGTCCCTTCCCTTCCTCTACCCCCCACCCCCAGTCTTCTCTCTCTCTCTCTCTCTCTCTCTCTCCCTCTCTCCCTCCCTTTTCTCATTATAGTTTGCGGTACAGGTACTATAAGGTCATCATGTGTATCCATTTACTTTCTTTCAGCACTCAGTTCTTGTCCAGAGAGATCATTTCCAACTATCATGGATGAAGATTTAAGCTATAATTCAGCCAGGCAATACCGAATGCCAAAGAGATTAAGTTCAATGCACGGGGTGAGAAGACCAAGGGTTTCTCCTTGCTATGCATCCTGAGGGGGCCTGGACTTTGTCTGGGAGGATGATCAAAGTCCCTGTCCCCGGAGAGAGATTGGTGGCCCTGCCACATGCTACCAGCCCCAGAAAACAGATGAAGAGCAGGCTTCTTAAAAAGCAGAGTAGCTTTTGGCTTCAGTTGTAGGAAGTTTGGGCCCAGAAGCAATTTTTGCAAAGGTGTTTTTTGTTAAGAGAAAATAAACTCATTTCCCACTTTTAAATGCCCCAAATCGAGTCTTGGGCCGGGGCCGGTGCCGGCTCAAGCTCCACCGAGATTCAACCCGGGTGGCCATGCCTTGGCACAGCCGCTTTGCTGCTGAACAACCAGGATCCAGAGCCAGCTATATTAGTTGGGGTCCCAGTGAGTGCTTGCAGCCATGTCTCCAGACTGTGAACTAAGCTTTTGCTCCATGCTGCTCTAGGAAGGGAAATGATTTAATTTCCAACTTAAATCTCCCTGGCCTTACTTACTAAAATATAGAAATCCTAAACCACGCAGCTGCTACTGTGGCCTCGAGACTTTATATCTCTTGATTCTCATCAGTGGAAAACTAATTATCAAATGTTTCCCTGTCAATAGGGCTGTATTCTTGGGGGATAAATTCCAACAAGAATAGTGAGTTCTGTGTTGAAACTCCAATAACAATAGTGAGTTTTGTGTTGAAATATGGAATGTAATCAAGGTAAAGAGAAAAGAAAGTGAAATTTATCAGTTATGCAGGGAGGGTTGAGGGGTGGGGGGTGGGAGGTATACTGTTTTTTGGGGGTTTTTTTTGGTGGTGGAATATGGGCACTGTTGAAAGGACGGGTGTTTGAGCATTGTTTAACTGAGACATAAGCCTGAGAACTTTGTAACTTTCCACATGGTGATTCAATAAAATAAATTTTAAAAAAATATATAAATGCCCCAAAGCACCCCCAACTTCAGTCATCTGCATGCCAGTCAAGGCTGGAGCACCTTGACTGAAGCCCTGTCTCACTGAGACCCAGTCCTGAGTCCAGCTAAACAAACGCTCTCCCTATCTCTTAGCTTGCGTCTCCTCACACCGAGAATATCTTCTACTTTTGGAAATGAAGTCAAAAGTCAAATGCATTACTTTTTCTTGTTCAGCAAGGCTTAGGGGAATTGCTATAGACAAATGTGTGTGGGGACCAGTGAGGCAATAGAGGGGTTAAGATGCACACAGCACCAGATCCTCGGTCCTTGGCACTGAACGCCTGGTCAGGCTGAGAATCACAGGAAGGCCCCTAGTGCCCCTGAGAACCATTTTTTAGGCCCCTCAACCCCTGAACCCTCAATCTCCACCAAGATAAAGACAAATGCTTGGTATCCTTCTAATTCTCTAAAAGACAAATGGCTTGCCCATGAACATAGTGTATAATCTGGGTTTGTATGAGAGGGAGAAAGAAGCTGTTCAACAAATTTATTCCTGTTCTTTGTTGCTGTTTTTTTTTGTCTGTCATACCCGGTGATGCTCAGGGGTTACTCCTGGCTCTGCACTCAGGAGTTACTCCTGGCAATGCTTGGGGGACCATATGGGATGCTGGGAATCGAGCCCGGGTTGGCTGCATGCAAGGCAAACACAATACCTGCTGTGCTATCGCTCCAGCCCCATGGTGCTGTTGTTTTTATAGTCACAGCAGCAAGTGCTGGGAGCTCAAAAGGAAGGGCACCCTGGCTCAGTGGTTCAGAGGAGCCATGAGGTGCTGGGAATGGATCTTAGGCCCTCACTCATGCTAGATATGTGCTCTCTTCCCCACATTTTTTATGGAGCTGGTGGTAGTTGCTGATTTTGGTTTGTTTGGGTATGGGGTCCACACCTAGAGGTGCTCAGGACTTACTTCTGGCTCTGTGCTCAGTGATCATTCCTGGCAGGCTTGCAGGACCAAGTGGAGTGCCCGGGGTAAAACCCACATCTGCCATGTACTAGGAAACACCTTACCCACCGTCCAAACTCTCTGGCAGGGACTCGTTGTTTTTTCTTCAGATAAAGTTTTCTCAGTGCTTTATATATCACTGTAGCACTGTAGCACTGTCGTGCCGTTGTTCATCGATTTGCTCGAGTGCGCACCAGTAATGTCTCCATTGTGAAACTTGTTACTGTTTTTGGCATATCGAATACACCATGGTTAGCTTGCCAGGCTCTGCTGTGCAGGTGGGATACTCTTGGTAGCTTGCCGGACTTTCCGAGAGGGATGAAGTAATCAAACCAGGGTCGACTGTGTACAAGGCAAATGCCCTACCCTCTGTGCTATGGCTCCAATCCACTTTACATATCCTATTCAGATGAGTGGTGGGAAAATATTATCTCCCAATCAGCGGCGTGTCTTTACTCTGGTCTTCATTTCTTTTGCTGTGCGGAAGCTTCTAAGCTTGATGTAGTCCCATTTTATTTTTATCTTTGCTTTTGTTTGCTAAAGATACTTCAACTTCAATGTTGTGGAGTGTTCTACCTATGTTCTCCTCAATATAATTTATGGAATCAGGTCTGATATTGAAGTCTTTACTCCATTTTGATTTGACTTTTGTGCATAATGGTAGAAAGAGGTCTGAAGTCATTTTTTTAAATCATGTTATTTACCAGTTACCTCAACACCAATTGTTGAAGACAGTTGTTTATGAGAGTCTGTCCTTATTCCATTAATACACTATCTTGATGACTACCACTTCACAACTTCACAGTACAGTTTAAAGTTGGGGAAACAGAAGCTTCCCATCTTATTTTTTCCTGGGGCTGCTTTAGTTTTTCATACCTTGGGGAGTTATTACTCTATCTGAATTTCAAGAACATTTAATCTAAATCTATCACTGTATCGCTGTCATTGTCATCCCATTGTTCGTCAATTTACTCAAGTGGGCACCAGTAACATCTCTATTACACTCAGTCCTGAGATTTTAGCAGTCTCTCCTTACTCATCTTTCCCAACGATTGGAGGCTCTCTCAGGATCAGGGGAATGAGACCTATCGTTACTGGTTTTGGCAAATCGAATATACCATGGGTAGCTTGCCCGGCTCTGCCGTGTGGGCGGGATACTCTCGGTAGCTTGCTGGGATCTCCGAGAGGTATGTATATATCTGTTACTGTATTTTGGATATAAATACTCCAAGGGGATCTTGCCAGGCTCTCCCATTTAATCTATATCTTTAAAAAATGTCATGGGTTTTTAAATTGGGACTGCATTGACTCCATATAATGCTTTGGGCAAGATTATGATTATGTCTTGTCATTTTGACAGTGTTGTCATTGTCTTGCCTAATTTTGACATTTTGGCATGTTGATCCTTTCAATCCATGAACAAAAGATATATTTCCATTTTCTTGTGTCCTCTTTTATTTCTTTCAGTTGTGATTTATAATTTTCTTTGTATAAGTCTTTCATCTCTTTTATTAAGCTGATTCCTAGGTACTTGATTTTCTGAGGCACAACTGTGAATGAGATTGTTTTAAATTTTTTTTCTCTTTTCCATTTAATTATTTGCATATAGAAAAGCCATGGATTTTGGTATGTTGAATTTTGTAACCTGCCACTTTTCTGTACAAATAAATTCTACAAAACTTCTTTGCAGAGTTCTTAGAGTTTTCTAAGCTTAGTAACATGTTATCTAAAAATAGTGAGAGTTTGACTTGTTTTCTGATCTGGATGCCCACAAAATCTCTTTCTTACTTGTTATAAGAAGGACTTCCAAAGCTATATTGAATAGTAGAGGTAAGAATGGACAACCTTGTCTTATAACTGATCTTGGAAGGAAGATTTTCAGTTTTTCACCACTGAGTACAATGTTTGCTGTTTGTGCGTATTAAACGGCTTAACTATGTTGAGGAAGGTTCTTTGATTGAGAGTTT
Source organism: Sorex araneus (assembly GCF_027595985.1). Lineage (NCBI taxonomy): Eukaryota > Metazoa > Chordata > Mammalia > Eulipotyphla > Soricidae > Sorex > Sorex araneus. Next base: position 50,571,890 of record NC_073306.1, on the reverse strand, counting down.
TTATCATAAATGGACATTGGCTCTTTCTTGTCAAGTGCCTTCCCAGAATTTATTGATATGTCATATAATTTTTATTTTTACTTATCTTGATACAATATATTTTAATTGACTTGTTTATATTAAACCATATTTGCATTCCTGGATGGATTCTGCTAGGTCACGGTGTATGATATTTTTGATATATTATTGAATTTGATTTGCAGATATTTTGTTGAGGATCTTTGCATCTATGTTCACTAGGGATATTGGTCTATAATGTTCCTTTTCTGAGATGTCTTTGTCTGCTTTTGATATCAGGGTCATGTTTGCCTCATAGAAACTGTATGGGAGTATTCCTGTTTTCTTAGCTTTCTGAAGGAGCCTGAAGAAGATTAGGAATAGGTAGTTTTTAAAGATTTGGAAGAGTGGTTTGAGCAATAGTACAACGGGTAGGGTGTTTGCTTGCCTTGCACGCAGCTGACCTAGGCTTGATATCTGGCATCCCATATGGTCCCCCAAGTGATTCCTGAGTGCAGGGCCAGGAGTAACCCCTGAAAATTGCTGGGTGTGGCCCCCAAGAGCAAAAATAAATAAATAAATAAAATCTTTCTTTAAAAAATTCTTTAGAAAGAACTTACTAATAAACCTATAAGGGCCTGGGCTTTTGTTTATGGGAAGATTTTTTTATTAAAATCTTGACTTCCTTGATAGTAATTGGCTTGTTCAGGTGCTCTGCTTCTTCTTGGTTCAATCTGGGGTGATTGTAGGGGTCCAAAAATGTATCAATGTTTTTCAACATGCTCCCATTTAATGGTAAACATTTTCCAAGTAATCTCTGATGGTCTTTGAATTTCTGTGGTATCTGTTGTGATGTCTCCCCTTTTCATTTGTGATTTGGTTTACTAGGCATTTCTTTGGGAGTCTTGCTGATGGTTTGCCAATCCTGCTTGTTTTTCTCAAGAACCAGCCCTTGGTTTCATTGATCTTTTGTACTGCTTTTTTAGCTTCTATTTTATTTCTGTTCTAAGTTTTATTATTTCCTTCCTGCTGCTTGCTTTGGATATCCCTTTCCCACCTCTTGGGGGCACACACCTGGCAGTGATCAGGACTTACTGCTGTCTCTGAGCTCAGGAATCAGTCCTGGTGGTCTTGGGGGACTATGTGAGGTACTGAGGTTCGAACACAGGTTGACCTCATGCAAGGCAAATGCTCTACCTGCCTCCTTATCCCTCCAGCCTCTGCTTTGAATTCCCCATCTTTTCTAGTTACTTAAGCTGTATAGCTTTTTTTTTTCTTTTTGGGTCACACCCGGCGATGCACAAGGGTCATTCCTGGCTCATGCACTTAGGAATTACTCCTGGTGGTGCTCGGGGGACCATATGGGATGCTGGGATTTGAACCCGGGTTGGCCGAGTGCAAGGCAAATGCCCTCCCCGCTGTGCTATCACTCCAGCCCCTGTATAGTTATTTTGTGGGTCCTTTCCTCCTTCCTAATGAATGCTTCCTTTGCTGTGAACTTTCCTCTTGACACTGCTTTTTCTGTATCTCATGTGCTCTGATATCTTATATCTTCATTCTCATTTGTTTCCAGAATTTCCTCTTTTTCTCCTCTAATTTCCTCTTTGTCCCACTAGTTGTTCAGTAATGAGTTGTTTAATTTTCAAATATTTGAGTTTCTCCATATATTGTGTGTGATTAACTTTCATTTTCAACATGTCATGGTCTGAGAAGATAGTTGATACAATTTTTATTCTCTTGATTTTATGTAGGTATATTTGAGACCCAGCATATGGTCTATCTTGGAGAATGCCTCATGTCCACTGGAGAAGAAAAAAAATTTATTATATAATACATATACACATATATTCATATACACATATATACATATGTATACATATTAAGTTTATACATAAATAAATATATACACACACACACACATATATATATATATATATAGCACTGTCCTCCCTTTGTTCATTGATTTACTTGAGCAGGCACCAAAAACAGTAATAACAAGTCTCAGTACATATACGTGTATGTATATATATTCATATATATATATATATATATATATAAAGTCTTCTTCTTTTTTTTTTTTTTTGCTTTTGGGTCACATCTGGCGATGCACAGAGGTTACTCCTGGCTCATGCACTTAGGAATTACTCCTGGCGGTGCTCAGGGGACCATACATTTTTTTTTTTTTTGCTGTGAACTTTTGCTGGGAATTGAACCTGGGTCGGCCATGTGCAAGGCAAACACCCTACCCTTTGTGCTATTGCTCCAGCCCCTCATCACTTCTTTTAAAGTTAGTGTTTCCTTGTTGAGTTTTAGTCTAGCTTCTATTTGATCTATCTAGAGGTGATAAAGCAGTGTTGGGATCTCCAAATACTACCGTGTTGCTGTGAAAACAACTCTTTAATGGCAGGGACATGATTAAGTACAGAATGGTATGTCCACCCAATGAAAAAGTAATGCACATTGCATCTGAATAATGGTGAAGAAAAATGTTTGTTAGCCTTACCATCTCCCATCAAATTAAAAGAAAATTTTACAGAACACACCTGATTAAAACACATAATATGTAGGGTCAGAGAGATAGCACAGAGTTAAGGCTTTGTACTCTATGTGGTTGACCCGAGTTTGATTCCCAGCACCTTATGTTTCCCTGAGCATCACCAGGAGGGATCCCTGAGCACAGAGCCAGGAGTAAGTCCTGAGTACTGCCAGGTATAGCCCCCAAACAAACAAGCAAACAACCCCCAAGCCACCAAAAAAGCCAAAAGCAACAACAAAAATAAAAAACCAATAACTAAACAAACAAGAGAAACTAAAACATAAAACCAAAAATACATAATTTGTATCACTTGTATCACTTGTCATCCCGTTGATCTTCGATTTGCTCGAGTGGGTGCCAGTAACATCTCCATTTTTCCCTGTCACATGCTAGTGTAGCCCAATGATATCTGCTTGTTCCAGGAACACAAAGAGCTTCGAACCATTCATTCAGGGTTTTGACCAAGAAGTCTGACCATCCCGTAGGTGGGTGGCCACACGGGCTTTTGATGTCCGGTAACAATTTGCATGTAGAGGGAAAAATCTTGAAAAATATATTTTAAATATTAGTGGATTTATCTCTGGGTGATCATAGAATTGAAGGTTGTGTTTCTTCTCTCCACTCAATAGCACAATTTGAGACGTTTATTGGAAGCATTATTTTATAGTAAAGAAGTAAGGAGCAAAGCCAATGGGCATTGATTTGAATTGTAGCCCTTCACTGGGATGTTATTTCTTCTCTCAGCTAAATGACCAAACACCCTCTTTATCAATATGGATTCAGATACTCCTCAAACATAAGACTCATGATAACTCTGGCCTGCTATATCGTCACTTTGAAAATCTTTCTGGAATTTCTGTTTACTGTATACTTGGCATTGTCCATGATTATACATGTTTAAGGGTAGTTTAAGAGACTTGGGTGAGAGTGGGGTGAGATGTCAGATTTTCTTCAAATACTATGTTGTTGTTGAATGGAGAAGCATAACTACCTCTAAATAGGAAAAACAGGGGTGGATAGTGAGGAGGGTTGGAGCGAGAGTGCAGCGGGTAGTTTGATTCCTCCGCCCCTCTCAGAGAGCCCAGCAAGCTACCAAGAGTATCTTGCCTGCATGGCAGAGCCTGGCAAGCTACCCGTGGCGTATTCAATATGACCAAAATAGTAACAATAAGTCTCACAATGGAGACATTACTGGTGCCTGCTCAAGCAAATCAATGAGGACAGTGACAGTGACAGGGTAGTGAGGAGTCATAAGACTGCGGACTGCTTTGGATCTAAGGGATTCTCTCCCTAAGAGGTGTTGCTGACGAGATGCTGGGTTGCCTGGATACTGGAGTATTCATTCATGAGCAGCTATGAGCCTGGTATGTGTTCCCCAGGAACAATCTGCTCCTTAAAATCCAATGGCTCTTGTCTCCCCAGCAAGGAAGAAAACATTCTGGGTACAGAGAGCACTCCTTGTATTTCTCTGTACCCTCCGGAGGGCTGAATATAGAACAGTTGTTCAACATTGATTTAGGGAACTGACCTTTATAGCAGCAGATTCACTCTGCTGGTTCCAGGAAAATGCACTTGTTATCTGCCTGATCGATTTCTCTATTCCCTTATTCCTCCATTGCCCTTATTTCTCCATTGCAACCTTGCACTGTTTCCCCTCTGAGCCTGTATAAGCTATACCTGTTCCCTGAACACCCTTCTCTTTTCCTGTCTGATTCTGTTAATTCATTCTTCAGCTCTCTTCTCAAATTCATTTCCTCCAGGAAGCGGTCCTCGGGTGTGCATGTCCTAATTGGGTTAGAGCACCAGCTCTGTGCTCCCCATTTTCCCATCCCCCCACTTTCTAGTGTGTATCACACCATTTTATTTCCAACATTGATGTCAGGGGGCTTGCTATGCATGGACTCTCCTTGAAAGTTCTGCATTCAGATGAGAACTTTCAGATTCTGCCAACTGAGAGCAAGTGCCAGTATGACTTGCTGAATAAAGAATGTGCCGGGCAGAGAGGCCCAGGGTTTCAAAATGGATGATGAGATGTCCCTGGGCTGTAAGGGGAAAATGAACGTTTTAAAACTACAGCACTCAGGACTGTGACTTGCTCCCGTCTCTTCCTAGAGATGTCAGAACCTGTTCTGCAGTAGCAAAGGTGGAAAGACATTAGGGTCTGCCTGGCGAGAGGACCCAGAGCTGTGCCCTATTTCTACTGGTTTGGCTGTGAGAAAGAATTAAAGGTGGAGTGATCACTGGATCACTTGTGGGCACGGGGATAAGGAATAAAGCTCCCAGACCCTTTCTGAGAGACAAGCCTGAGAATTAGGCTTACTCTGAATCCATGTGGTTCCAAGCTGGGACTAGGTCCATCAAGTTCCATGGCTTAGGTGTCCCAGGTCAGGAGCTTGTTTCCTCTTAAAAATTTTTTATTAGTGAATCACCGTGAGGTACAGTTACAGACTTACAAACTTTCGTGCTTGTGTTTCAGTAATACAGTAGTCAAGTACCCGTCCCTCTACCAATGCCCATTTTCTACCACCGAGGAGCTTGTGTCTTGTCCGGCCCTGTGCCTGATTCCAGAAGTCTCTGAGTTGACCTTATTTCTTCCCTGGGCCTCAGTTTCTCTGAGAGGGGGGTTGGTGAACAGGCTCTTGGGTCCCTTGGAATGTGAACTGAGTCTATGACTAGGTCATTTTGGAATTGAAAAGCTCCTCTGACACCCCAGAATTCCTTTTGTGGCTGCACTTGGTGACATTAGCACAGATTACGTGAAGAATTTATTGATTCTGGTGCCCTCAGGATAAAGAGTTCCTGAAGTGAGTATATGCGAGCTTGTGAAACCACACTTCTTCATTAAGGCATGAGGAAGACCCCATGTCTCTTGCCAAGATTGGGGAATAATTTTTCACATATCCCCTTGAGAGCTGGGATGTGAGTGGAATGTGGGTATTGGACAGACACTGGGGTTCAGATCCTGGCTCTGCCATATCCCTGCAGCATGTGGGCTGCTTAATCTCTCTCTGATTTTGTCCACAAATGGAAAATTGTAGCTTCTGCTCCTTAGAGATGCTTAGAGGATTAATCAGGCTGATGTCTGGTCAATTTCTGAAAAGGACAGTGAATCCCCTCTTCACAAAATGAGGACTCAAGAACTAATTGAAACACCTTAATAAAACCTTTGCACAACCCCAGACTCATGTAGATAGGTGTGGGAGTGAAATGAGGGGCACCAGTGGGGACAAAGAGAAATGTCACTTTGAAATTTTAATTAGGGGCTGGAGAGATAACACAGGGGCAAGGCCCCCACCTTGCATGCAACTGACCCTGATTAGAATCCCTAGCACCTCATATGGTTCCCTGAGCACTGTTAGGTGTGACCATTGAGCACAGAACTGGGAATAGCCCCTGAGTACTGCTGGGTGCAATTCCCCCAAATACAAACAAACAAAAATAATTGAAGTAACCAGTGTGTGGCTTAGTGATGTATATGTCTGACAAGTATGAGGCCCTAGATTTGCAAAAATTCAAACCAAACAGAACATTTGAGTTACTAGTTGTTTCTGAGGCCAAATTCCAGGGCATGGGAGAACAAGGAAGTAAAATCAGAAAGCATTGCATTGTGGCTCTTGCATCCTACAGCTGAGGCTTTAAGGCTGGGGTGGAGTCCTTCCTTCCTTCCTTCCTTCCTTCCTTCCTTCCTTCCTTCCTTCCTTCCTTCCTTCCTTCCTTCCTTCCTTCCTTCCTTCCTTCCTTCCTTCCTTCCTTCCTTCCTTCCTTCCTTCCTTTCTTCCTTCCTTCCTTCCTTCCTTCCATCCTTCCTCTCTCCCTCCCTCCCTCTCTCCCTCCCTCCCTCCCTCCCTCCCTCCCTCCCTCCCTCCCTCCCTCCCTCCCTCCCTCCCTCCCTCCCTCCCTCCCTCCTCTTCTTTCTTTCTTTCTTTCTTTCTTTCTTTCTTTCTTTCTTTCTTTCTTTCTTTCTTTCTTTCTTTCTTTCTTTCTTTCTTTCTTTCTTTCCTTTCTTCCTTTCTTCCCTTCTTCCTTTCCTTCTGTTTTTGGACCACATCCAGTGGAACTCAGGACTTAATCCAGGTTCTGTGCTCAGGGATCACTCCTGGCAGGGCTTGGGGACTCTATGGGGTGCCAGAGATCAAGCCTAGTCAAGCCTATGTCAGTCTCTTGCAAGGCAAGAGCTTTACCCACAGTACTATTGCTTCAGCCCCATGGGGTAGAATTATTTAGAGGAAAAAGGGCCTGGGACTCAGCAATAGTAGTGAGGTTGTGGATTCTGGCTTCCACCATCTCCATGTAGTATCTAGAGCAGCTGGGGCTCTGGTGGATTGGAATGAGCCATAAAGAGTGAAGGGGCCTCACCCTGCCTGGTGGCCCCTGGAGAGGCTCATGGCTTTCCCACTTGGACAGGACATTCCAAGACTTTCCTCTCTTGGAATTTCTACCTTTCCCTCTGAACCCACTTAAAGGGGCAGGAAAGGGCAAGAAGACTTGGAAGTTTATAAAAAGCAATCACTGTCACAAACCCCCTCCACACCCCCCCCCACCCAACCATACCATCTTGTATCTTATTTGTTTGGTGGTGGGGCTCCTTGGTCTGGAATGGGTCCTGGAGCCAACATGGGAGTGATTGACTTATGGAACTTACTCACACCTTCAGGCATTATAGATGGAATTCTTGGTCTTCTGTTTTGTTTTTCTTAAACTACACCCCAAACCCCAGAACACCATCTCTCTGACCTTACTATGTGCGTGCAGGAATGAACTCAGGCATGCGGTGAGTAAACACCATGGATGGAACACTGTGTCATAAGGGCAATAACAAGTGACATGAAGGGATTATGCTACTTTCTTTCTCCCCCGACTCTTCCATCACTGTTTCCTTCACAGAGCAAATACATTGTTGAGGGGGGACCACATACAACAGAAATTTGGTGCCTGGGATGGTACTGAATATAAAGTGGCTGGACATATTAGAGGTCTCCCCACGATGACAACCCGGGACACCTCTGCATCATTCGTAACTGGAATTATGTGTCATGAAGATCAATCACCATTGATTTAGATGGATTTTTTCTTTGTTCTCTATCTCATAGATAACAAACCGCATGGTTTGTGCCAATAGCATGTGCAACTCGAGTCCCACTGACCTCTAATAAAAGCAGAAATGCTATGACATGTGCACATGCTCTCTGAAGTTGTGTTTTCAGTAGCTCTTACGTGTGAAGGTGCCCGGTGGTTTCACTTGCCCACTCAGAAAGTGCTCCCTAAGTGCACACTGCAAAAAAGAGGCTGAGTGCTGGGTTTCCCTCCCCCTTTTTTTGTCTGAAAAGAAAATATCTTCTTAGGATTTATTTTTCTTCTTCAGATTTTGGACCCCATGTGGCAGGATTTAGAGACCACTCCTGGCTGGCCCAGGAGACCCTATGGGTTGCCAGGGATGGAACCTGGGTTATCTACATGCCAGGTTACTGCCTTATCTGTTGTACTATTTTTTGGCTTTTTGGGTCACACCCGGCGATGCTCAGGACTCCTGGATCTGCACTCAGGAATCACTCCTGGCGGTGCTTGGGGGACCATATGGGATGCTGAGAATCAAACCAGGGTCGGCGGTGTGCAAGGCAAACGTCCTACCCGCTGTACTATTGCTCCAGCCCCTACCTGTTATACTATTGCTCCTGAACCTCTTCTTAGGATTTCTTTTGCTCAGGGAAAGCCTGTACCTTCATCAAAGTGAAGTGGCATAATGTGAACTTTCAAAATGCAGGGGATACCTGTATATGTAAATTAGCTCCAGCCAGCCCCTTCTTAAGGCTCATGAATGCATCAATTCACTAATTCATTCTTTCAATACTAAGATTCCAAGTGTGGGCACTAGGAGTAACAGACACTCCCTTTCCCCAAAGGAATTCTCAGCATAATACCCACCTTTCCCTCTGAGTTGCCTGAAGAATGTGTGCTGGCGACCAGTGTGGCATCCTTCCACCATCCACAAGGTGGCGAAAGCAGGTCAAGAAAAGTTGATCTGACCTAAAGGTGCAGGGCGGGAGGCTGGGGATCAAATTGGACAGGAAGTTCTGAACTGTTCTGGAAAGTACCCACTGTGCCATTCAGGAAAGCAGATCCACAACCTTATCAGAAGCAGTGATATTGGTTATGAATAATCAGTGTGAATTGACAAGACAAAGATATTTGATTACAAGTAGCACCAGGTCCTGAGACACAGCTTAAATTTTACCTTAAAACTACATTGCTGGGGGTACGGTGGCGTCCAGCAGGTCAACCTGTATATATGGGGTCAAGTGCAGCCTGATGGTGCCTTCAGAATTATATACCCAAATTGCCGCTGGTGAGACCCCAACAATTTAGGACCAAGTATCCTAAGAAATTAAATGGCCAAAAGTTAGGTATGTGGGAGTCATGCCCACAAACCACCTCAGCTATACAAGCTCATTTATTGACCTTGCCTCAGAGACCCATAAATAAATCTCGAAAGAGATCAAAATCAGGCCATTTAAACTCATTAAAGGCTATGGTTTTTTTTTTTTTTTTTTTTTTTTTGCTTTTTGGGTCACACCCAGCAATACTCAGAGGTTACTCCTGGCTTTGCACTCCGGAATTACTCCTGGCGGTGCTTGGGGGACCATATGGGATACCGGGGATCGAACCCGGGTCGGCTGCATGCAAGGCAAACACCCTACCCGCTGTGCTATCACTCCGGCCCCTAAAGGCTATGATTTAAAGACTCACAAATGAATCTTGGAAAAGAGCAGCATGCCACAGAGATATCTCCCCGCCCAGCTCCAGGCTGATTTCACTGGGGCATCTCTGAGGGGGACAGGTGTGTCCCTCCACCTACCCCAAATGAACCCCAGCAGCCACAAACCTCCAGAACCCAATTGCTGCCACACTCACAGCCAACCTTCACTTGCTCATGCTGAGCTCCCCACACATGAGAATGAACCCGCTGAAAAACCCAGGTATGCAAGACTAGGGACTGAAAATTCCAGGCTTCATGGAGTTGGGAATGGGTGACTTCCCCCCATTCCCCACCCTTCATGTTTCCTGGCAGTCACACCCATGAACTACCTCTTGGAATCATTTAAGCACATTAATGACCTTGATTCAGAGACTCACAAATGATTCTAGGAAGAGAGCAACATGCCACAGAGAAGCCTCTGGATCCCAAATATTTAAAAACTTTAGAATTCCAGGAGAAAGTGACCACACAACATCTCATACTATTCATAACAAGCAATACAAAATAAATTATTTAGCATCTGCCCATGGGGCAGGCTTGGGTGGTGAGGAGAAAATTTGAAATAATGGTGGTGGGACGGTATAATGGTGGTGGGATTGGTGTTGAAATATTGAATGTAAACAATTATTGTGAACAAATTTATGAAAATAAAATTTAAAAGCTAAAAAAAGTGCTCGCTTCGGCAGCACATATACTAAAATTGGAACGATACAGAGAAGATTAGCATGGCCCCTGCGCAAGGATGATACGCAAATTCGTGAAGCGTTCCATATTTAAAAAAAAAAAAAAAGCTAAAAAAAACAAAAACAAAACTACATTGCATGGTTCATTCCTGGCTCGTTCTTGGGTTTCAGCACCAAACCAAACAAAAAACTGTGCGGCGGGGGAGAGAGATGAGCATGCAGCTGAGCTTCAGGAACGGAATAGAACCTGGGTTTCTCCTTTTCAGTTTTGTTTTTTGGCTTTTTGGGTCACATCTGGTGATGCACAGGAGTTACTTCTGGTTCATGCACTCAGGAATCACTCCTGGCGGTGCTCAGGGGACCATATGGGAAGCCGGGAATCGAAGCAGGATCGGCCACATGCACTGCAAACGCCCTACCCGCTGTGCTATCGATCGCTCCAGCCCTGGGTTTCTCCTTTTCGATCTGAGCAGCCTACTTTTTGTTATTTTGGTTTTGGGGCCATATCTAGCCATCCTGGAAGGCTCGGGGGACTATATGGGGTGCCAGGGATAGAACCTGTGGCAGCCATATGCAAGCAAGCACCCTACCCACTTCTCTAACACTTTGGCTCCTCCCAAGACAGAATTTCTAGGAATTAAAAGTGAGCAAACAACGTATTTGTAAGCTCCTAAACAATGGAAAAAGTTTCCCAGAGGAATATTTATCTAGCCAGTCTATTCAATGACCTAAAAAATAACAACCTAAAAGAACCACAGATTTTTGTCTTAAAAATTAAATCTTCAACCAGGCAAAATGGGAAAATCCTGTTCTGTGTGCACTGTGATTATAAGTATTGGGGGTGGATGGAAAATCTTATAATATGTCTGTAAATAGGAACCAGGTCTCTGAGAAGCTAAATTAGATCTTTCTACCTAAAATTCTCTTATGCCCACTGAAATGACTGACATTAATAGCCCAGTGTTTTCACCATTAAAAGAATGCTTTACAGTACATATTCACTAATTCTCATTTGACACATGCTCAACAATTTAAATTTGAGCCCCCATTCCTTTAATTCCTTCTTGCTAAGAATGTTTTTCTTTCAACACGAAGCACATTATCTTTAATCACAATTAGTCTAGCCTTAGCCTCCTTTCAGAAAGGTCATCATTTGAAATTCCTTATAGAAATTTGTTCACTATTTTTTTTTGAAAGTCTATAGCTCTGTATCACCGTCATCCCGTTGTTCATAGATTTGCTCGAGTGGGCACCAGTAACATCTCCATTGTGAGACTTATTACTGTTTTTGGCATATCAAATATGCCATGGGTAGCTTGCCAGGCTCTGCCGTGCGGGCGGGATACTCTTGGTAGCTTGCCGGCTGGGCTCTCTGAGAGGGAGGGAGGAATCAAACCCAGGTCGGCCACGTGCAAGGCAAATGCCCTACCCGCTGTGGTATCGCTCCAGTTTAAAAGTCTATACATATATAAAATCTGAAGAATGAGTCACCTTATATTGAGAAGTTAAAATGTATCAAAATACACTACAGTGGCTAACCTCTGCCCACTAGCAGTTGCATCACCATCTCCCAAACAGAGGACATGTGCCGGTGCACACCTTGTGATTCCAGCTAAACTTAAAATTCTGCTTCAAAACGTTTCTGAGCAGCCTTTTTTTGTCCCCTTTGCTCTACGGGCTTCCTATTCCTTGAATTGGGAAATGGAAAGTATGGCTATAGCAGGTTCTGTTTTAGAACCTGCTGGTGAAGAGTACTTCTGAGTTCCAGAGAGAAAAAGTCATTGGATCAGTTCAGTCTGGGTCTTGAGCCTACCCTGTTGCCGCAAAGGGTGACAATGTGCAAACACAATGCCAGGTGCTGAGCAGGGAGCCCTGGGAGAGTGGTTGAAAGCAGGAAGACCATTCCCAGTGGAGAGCTACAGAGCCAGTTTGGGTTTGCAGGTTGTTGCAGAAGGTACCAGTATTTCCCCGTCTCTCCTTTATGCTCACACTGTGACGCTCATGCACTCTGATCACAGATGTGTGGGTCTTCTGCCCCCACCCTTCACCCACCATGAAATTCTGCAGGCCCAATTGGATATCCTACATGTTTACTCACTTTTGACACTACCAGGAGAGAGCTACAGATTCCCTGGGAAAGTCAGATTCAGATGCCCGTGCCAAGCCCAGGGTCTCACTTGAGTTTTGGACAGATTCTGAAGTTCCCACCATCTCCTCTTTGGGCCTCATTAATTTGTTAGAGCAGCTCATAGACCTAGAGAAACACACTTACCAGTTTCCTAGTGGTTCTGATGATGGGTAGAGATGAAAAGGTAGATGAAGCCTTACACCGGGTGAGGCCAGGGGGGGTCCCAAGGGCAGGAATTTCCACTCCCTTGGAGTTGGGTGTGCCCGTTCCATACCATCATATACCGACCATATGATCACATTCTTGTACTGCTGACCTGGAAGGTCTCCCAACTTCATACTGTTGGGATTTTATGGAGGCAACCTCACCTAGGTCACATCAATCATTAACTTCGTTATCAGTAGGGAGGGCTAAAAAAACTCCAAGCTTCTCTCAGGGCTTGGCTTTCCCAGATGATAAGCCCCAATCAGGAGCCTCCCAGAGGCCCCCTCAGAATCTCCTCCCAAGTACAAGAGATGCTCCTGTCACCCTGGAAATAACCTGGACTTCACAAGCTCTGGGCCAGGGACCAAGACGTCCAGGTAATTTTTTCTTTGGCTTTTGGGCCATATCCGGCCATGGTGAAGGCTGTCTACACAGTACTGATAGAAGTTAATGGGCCAATCCCCCTAGCTCTTGCCATTGGCAGGGGAATAAATCAGAAGCTCTAACACAGACACCCAAAGGCTAACCTCTCCCCATCAGGTTGATATTTGATAGCTCAGGGTGTGCTATCGAAGTGCTCACTGCAAGAGAGGCTGAATGCTATATATATATATATATATATATATATATATATATATATATATACATATTTCTCTCTCTCTCTCTCTCTCTCTCTCTCTCTCTCTCACAGGAGAAGTGAGCCCCAGTGGCCCAGGCTAGTGACTGTAAGATCACATTCCCATAGTACCTACTTCCCCTCTCATTTCCTTTTTTTTCTCTGGCTTATTTCCCATTTCCCTGTCTGTGTTTTTTGGCACTTTCTGGAATCAACCACTGCCTCAAAACCTCAGATTCTCCTTCACTTGTGAAGTAACTATTCTTAAATCATATCATTAAATTATCCCTAATTAAAATTTTAAAATCAAAGTAATGTTACTAATACTACATAATTTTCAAGTGTGCATTATTATAAATCAACATCTGGGAGCCAGAATGATAGTACAGCAGACATGGCATTTGCCTTGCACACGGCTGACCCTGATTTATCCCCAACACCCCAGATGGTCCCCTGAGCAAGCAAGGAGTAATCCCTGAGCACAGAGCCAGGAGAGGGCCCTGAACAATGCTGGGCATAGCCCCCCTCCCCCAAACAAAAATCAACATTATACCACATTAAATTCACCAGTAAAAGTCCACTTCTTTCATCATAAAATTCACCCTTTTTATCTTATTGATCTACCCCTACTAACATTAGTCTGATAATCTCTATTTTTTAAATTAATTTTTAAAATCTTCTCACCATATGTGAGTGAAATCATATGGGGTTTATCATTCTTGTCTGGTTTACCTCCCTGAGTATAATACTAAGTCCATCCCTATAATTGCAAAAGGAAGGATTTCATTACCAAAAAGAGAAAAAAAGAAACTGAGTAGTATATCGTTTTTTGTTTTCATTTATGTCACACCCGGTAGTGCTCAGGGGTTACTCCTGGCTCTGCCCTCAGGAATATTCTTGGCCATACTCGGGGAACCATTTGGGTGCCAGGGATTGAATCTGGGTTGGTGAGTGCAAGGCAAAAGCCCCACCTGCTGTACTATTGCTCCGTCCCCTGCGCATACATACCACAGCTTCTTGATCCACTCATGTTTAGCACTTAAGTTGTTTCCAAATATTTGTTATTGAAATAATGCTGTGATTTGGGGGGGAGGTGTAATTACTCAGAAGTGGAAGAGCTCTATTACATGGAATTTCTTTAATTACTGTTCCCTGTTCAGGCTGCACCAGTTTACATTCCCACCAACAAAAACCTTATTGTCTCAAAGGCTAGAATTACATAGATGAGAGGTGAGGAGACTTTGAAAAAGAACACATACTTCTCATTCACTTTTACCTTTCCTTCTAAAAGAGATTTCTTTATTAAAAAAAAAAGTTTAGGCTTGCACCAACAAACATTAGGAAATCATTTAAATATTATACAAACAGAACAAAACTATAAATAAATATGAATACCTAGAATGGTATATATAATGTCAATTCCCTAAAGAATAAAGTTGTTCCAATATGAAGCATATCTCCTTCTTTACCTCAAGTCCTTTAAGCAGGACTGTGGGGCTTAGGCTGAGCCTAGGTCTGGGAAATTTCCTGGGAACTGGCCCAGAATTTGCTTTGTTCTTCCTTCTTCACGCTTAGGAATGGGGGCAGACCTAATCGTAGGGCAATGCTTGCAGAAATGCATGTATGCACATACGACAGAGAGAGAGAAAGAGAAACAAAGAGAGACGGAGAGAACATGTATAAGCCTGTATATGTATATGACAGAGAGAGACAGAGAGAATATGTATATGCCTATATATGTGTGCATGTGTGGATATTTGTGTCTATATGTATGCATGTATATATCTGTTCATGTGTTTGTGTGTCTGAGAAATACAACCAAGGTTTTGCTGACACAGTCAAAGTACTTGGCCCAGCTGAGGAAAAACAAAGCTCTCACCCTTAAGGATAAAATAGCAAGTCAACGTTCCAGATTCTTCTCTTCGTTGGAAATAAGACAGACATCTGGAGGCTAACTAACCTTTTCTTTAGCAGAGGAATCCCTCAAATCCAAATCCTGGGGCAGGCTCCTCCTGCAGCCAGGAATCTGGGCACAGGGAGGTTGTGCTGGCTGGCAGGAATGGGGGACTCTATCAAGCAGGCTCCTCCCTCTCACTATCCGCTCCTCCCGGGGAAACCACAGGCTTCTGGTGATAAGGTGTGAGAACTCCTGGGCCAGGTATCCTTGAGGAGCTTTTCCAGATTTTTCTTTTCATTCTAGTCTCTCAGGTTGGCTTTAGAACAACACTTTGCCATGGGTAAATAGCTCTGGAATGCTTTAGGCGTAATAGAGAAAGGCAGGTGCTGGCGGTTCAACGGCAGAGCCCAGACAGAACCGATTGTTCAGACCTCCAGCCGCACAACAGACCAAAATGCTGGACGCTCTGGGTGAAAGTTCAACCATGTTCATCTGTGGTTGTGTGCTCACAGACAACTGGGTGGGAGGCTGTTACTAAAGCACCTGTTTGAGAAGTTGAGTCACTCGCCCCAGTTTGGGGCAGTGACATATTATTTCCAGAGATACGAGGACGGAGAGTGAAACCTAGCATCAACCAAAGGTCTGAAGTGCTAAAACAGGACCCGAAGCCCAGGAATCCCAGTTTCCTACTGCCTGTGAGCCCACCTCCATGAATGCACCTTCTGGAAGGTTGACATTTGTCTTTTTGCAGGGAAAAGGGAGAGGGACTTGGGCTCCCTTAGTTGGGCCCTGATTCCCCAGGTTTCTGAGATGGGACAGTGAGCACAGAAGGGAGACATATGCCAAGGCAGCTGCATCCCCTCAGTCTGAGCTCAGGGGGCTCCAATGCAAAAGACCCTGTGGCCGCCTCCCAGCCTGGGCAGAGGGAGGACCCAAAGGCCACTACACAGACACCCACAATATGCAGGTTACAAGCATCCCATCTTTGTCTTTCTCTTCTGTACTCTCTTGACTCTCACAACACCCCAGGTGGCAGTGAAGGAACCTTAGTGAAGAGACCAAGGCACAGGGGCCGGAGCTACGGGACTGCAGATAAGGTGTTTGTCTTGCAAACGGCTGACCTGGTTTTGATCCCCAGAACCCATATGAGTCTGCCAGGAGTGAGCCCTGAGCACCACTAAGTGTAGTCCTAAAAACAAAACAAAACAAAACAAAACACCCAAAACAAAAACAAAAACAAAAAAAAAAGAAAGAGGGCCACAGGGGGTCCTGGCAGAGCTGGAACTGGGGTCCAGTATATGACGTAAACACTGTGATTCCAAGACTCAGACACGTGGCTGGAGGTCAAAATTCTCCCCTTCCCCTTTCAGCACCTTCTACTTGCCTTTTGGGGCCCACCCAGGGAATGCATGGGTCAGGAAGCTGAGATTTGAGAGAGAGTGAGATGCGCCTCAAATTTCCTGCTCTCTCAATTCCTGGAAGGTGCCTGATGTCCACTGTGACCTGACCTCAGCTGCTTCACATTGTCCACGGAGCGCTCATTCACCTGACCTTTCACCCCAGGAAAGTGCTTTCACCTGCGGCCTAGCCGCCTCTGACATCAGCCCAGTCTTCTCTTGACTGCTCTTAGAGCCCAGCCCTAAGCAGGGTGATTCCTTACCATCATCCCGCTGACAAGCAGCCTCTGGGGGTTCCCCAAAGAGCTGTGAGAACCTTTGGCCACCCCAGTGAAGCTATTCCCGAGCCTCGTGGTCCTTGGAAAGCTCAGCAGCCCTGGTGGCCGCAGAACAGGAGGGAAGCAGGGCACAGCTCACCTGGCCATGTAATGCCCCAGAGCCTGACCCCTGGTTTCAGTCTCCTGGGGGCTCTTAATCTCCCAGCTGCTGGCTCCACAGTCTTCACTGTCAGAGTCCAGCCCGCTCTCCTCTTCCTCCTCTCCCTCCTCCTCCTCCCCAGTGCTGCTGAGGATGCTCAGTGTGTGCAGACAAACCTGGGGCTCCTCAAGGTCCAGAGTCCAGCCTGGCAATAAGGAACCGCAGCTCACCCAAGAGCTGAGCTCATCTTTCAGGGGCTCCTCCAGGGAATCTGAGTCCTCGGAGTCTTTGGGGAGCAGGAGGGGCTCCGGAGACTCCTCCCTCCCCAGTCTCTGGCCCGACCCCTCCTTGGAGAGATAGCCAGAGGACTCAGTCCTGGTCCAAGAGGAGGACGAAGAATCCCAGGCTGGGGGCTTATCTGCTAGGAGTGGTGGAGTCCCCCAGTCCCCGAGCTCTGAGTGCTCTGGCAGTTGGGGTGGCAAAATGTAGGGCTGGAAGTAGATGCTGTCATTGTCGTCATCTTCATCGGTGACTTCTTCCTCCTCCTCCTTGTTGACCCCCTTGGCGCTACCCTTCTCTGTCCATGCCTGAGTGCTCACTGGGCTCCTGCCTTGAGCACTCAGCTTGGCCCTGATGCTCAGTTCCTTCTGGGGATGGAGACTCAATTTATCCAGGGATTCAAGGATGCTGGGTGGCAAAGTGACAACGGTGGGTCTGTGTCCAGAGAAGTCCTGGTTTGGGGAGAGGAAAGAATGGAAATCAGCAAGCAGGAAGGACCCTTTAATCTGGTCCCCACTAAACAGACTCTGACCAGAATAAGATGCGATCCCAGGAAACTCCAGTATGGGGTGGGCAGATGAGAAGGGCTGGGGGAAGAGCCTCTAAGAGGGCTGCTTTCAGGTGAGTGCACCCAAGAGCCGCTGCCGGGCATCCAGGGGCCACTGCACTGCATGGACCAAGGGTACTTGGAATGTTAGTCTGCCAGCTGGCCGGGAAGGAGAGGGTGGTTCTGTGGATTCCTTGCCAAATGTACCCTGTCCCCAGGGCTGGCGGAGTAGACCCTAGGGGCCAGGGAACGCCCCCAGATGCAGGTACCTGCTCCTGGAGGGCAAAGTGGGGTTTTTCCTAAAAGCTAGAGGAGCCAGGGCAGGGGCAGGGGTAGTGGACACCAGGTGGCCTCACATTTGTGAGATTTTCCTCAGTTCTCAGAGCCAGGATTTGAAAAGGCTCCTAGGGGCAGGAAGGAGCTCAGAGCATGGTTGTCACGTGTGAGGCCCTGGCTTGCATTCTTGGCCCCCCCCAAAAAAAAACCCCAAAAAACTTTTAAAAACAAAAATGCTGTAGCCATCTACAACTATATAATAACAATTTCAAAAATTAAAAAAAAATTTTCAGGGCCAGAAATAGTACAACATGTAGGGAGCTTGCCTCACATGTGGCCTTCCAAGGTTCAATTCCTGACACTGCATATGGTCTCCTGAGTCCTGCCAGGTGTGATCCCTGAGCCAGAACCAGGAGGAAGGCCTGAGCACAGTCAGGTGTGGCCCAAAAACCAAAACCAAAACAGTTTTAATATGATTGTAAACTTATGATACTTCATTTGAGAGACAAAATAAGCCCTTTAAAATATTAAAAGGGGCTGGAGCAATAGCACAGCGGGTAGGGCATTTGCCTTGCACGTGGCCAACCGGGGTTTGATTCCAGCATCCCCGAGCACTGCCAGGAGTTAATTCTTGAGTGCACAATCCAGGAGTAACCCCTGTGCATCGCCGGATGTGACCCAAAAAGCCAAAACAAACAAACGAAACATTAAAAAATTAAAAATATGAGCAAAACCTGGCAACTCACACACATAGAAGTATTGAGTTAATGGAAACAAATGATGAACGGAAACACACTCTTACAGGCCAGAATTCTCAGAACCCACAAAGGCTGACTCACCCGCACTCTGCCCCACTGGCCCTGGCTTTGAAAGCAGTGACAAATGAGAGAATTTCAGTGTCACCCTGGGAAAGACATACTGCAGTGACACTGTGAATGAAGGATGGACACGCTTCTGAGTGTCCCCTCTAGAGCCCCCTTTTCCCTGCCCTTCCGGGCATCTCTCCTGAGTCCCATGCTCGGCATTCTACTCACAGCACCAGGAAAATCCTTAATAGATGAAGATATTGAGCTAAAAGGGTACTTTCCATGCCTGGGCATATTTGCTTTAAACTGATGCCAAAGGAATGAATTCCTAATGGTGGGAGTTTAGACACAATGGAGGGACATGCTTTACCATCTGGACCATCTTGGTATTCGATTTGCATCCCCCCTAGGCCTCTCTCATTTCCTTAGTTCTCATCAAGGCTCCCTTCTCTCCCCCAGCCCCTCCCAGATTTGGCATACCAGGGTTTGGGGCATCTTCACCCTCTCAGACCAGCAGCTCCCTGTGAAGTTCTTCCAGACCACACCCCCTATGGCGATGACCAGTGGCACGGGCAGCAGTAGCAGCAGGAACACCCAGGTGGCCACTGATGGAGAAAACACCAGTAAGTGCAGAAGCAACTCACAGTGACTTCAGTCTGTCAAAACGCGTAAGTCAGAGGCTTCACCGGATCCGATTTAACCCTCACACAAATAAACCATTCCTGGGGCCAGGAAATAGCTTAGAAGGCTGGAGTATGGACCTTACATGCACTAAACCCCTAGTTCTACCCCTAGCATTGCATGCCCACCCCTCCCAGCACTGCTGGTTATAGTCTTAGTGTCCCAGAACATAGGGCCGAAGCGCTGAAACATCACATCCATATAGCCTGGCAGAGTATTACAGCTGGGAGTGGCCCTGGGGCCACTGAGCACTGGCTGGGAGCCCCCCCCCCCACAACCCTCCCACCCTGTGGCAATCCTCTGCCAGTCAATTCATCACTCTTTGTTTTTGAGCCGCACTGGCAGTGCTCAGGGCTTACTTCTGGCTCTGTGCTCAGGGATCACTCCTGGTAATGCTCAGGGGATCGATCACATGGGTGCCAGGGATTGAACTGGGTTGGCCACGTGCAAGGCAAGTGCCTTATCTGCTGTACTATCATTCTGGCCCCAAACCATTCTTTCTTTTTTCTTTTTTTCCTTTTTAAGGTGTTCGGGCCACATCTGGCGATGTTCTGGGGTTACTCCTGGCTCTGTGCTTAGGAATTACTCCTGGCAAACTTGGAAATTGTTTGGGATACCAGGGATTAAACCTAGGTCAGCTGCATGCAAGGCTAGTGCCCTACCTGCCATACTATATCTCCAGTCTTTAACAAACCATTCTTATCATTTATTTATTTATTTATCTATTTATTTATTTATTTATTTATTTAATTTATTTACAATAGATTGTGAAACCAAGGTTCAAAGAGATAGGCAAACCATCCAAGGACACACAACAAGAGTGCTGGGTCCAGGAGCTGAACCACGTCAGGGCAAGATGTGGAGGCCCCAGGAGAAAGCCCTCCCTTCCTGGCACATGGCACCTACCTGGGTCCTTCAGAAAGATGCAGGTGGGTTTGGAGAAGCTGCTGTATTTGATGTCACTGTGGACATAGATGGTTCTGGCACTCAGGCAGTAGTTCCCTTTGGCAAGTGGTGCGAGGGGAATCTGGACTGGGGAATCTGAAAGGAGGGTCTGTGTGGGGAGAGGAGCAGAGCAGAAGTGCTATGAGGGCTGGCTCCAGACAACTAGAATGGGGTGGGGTTGGCAGGCAGGCAGCGCTGTGATCCCTGACCTTTTCTTTCCCTGGGTTAAAATTCAAGTATTATTGAACTGAAAGCTTTCACAAAGTGCCCAGTTGGAGACAGTCTGGGTTCAAAGGCAGCCCTGCTACTAAGGCCTGCAGGTCCTTGCTAAAGAGGAGGGTTCCTTAGCCCTTCTAACCCAGGCCCTCCTAATTAGACGGCTATCATTCAGCTATTACAGACACAGAAAACTCCAGGGCTGCCCTGTCCAATATAGTAGCCACTGGCCTCGCGACACCATGGAAACCCTGAAGTGTGGCAGGTTCAGACCGAGGTGTGTATGCTCTAAATATGAAACACGCACCATGCCGCCTTTCGAGAATGAAGTGCGAAGAGTGCAGACAAACTCACCAAGTTGTACATTAATTACATATTAGAGTGATAACATGTTGGAACTGGAAAGATAGTAGAGGGGGTAAGGTGCCTGCCCCCCATGGAGCTGACTGTAGTTCAGCCACTGCATACTGTCTTCCAAGTACCACAGGGATCATTTCCAGAGCCAGAAATAGCCTCTAATCACCACAAGGTGTGGTACAGCTCCAGTCTCCCCTCATTCCTCCATACCGCTTTTTTTGCTGAAATAAACTCTCCAACTAAAATAGAATTTACTGATTTCTTTTTACTTAACGTGGGTCATTAGCACATTACAGAAGATCCTTGCATTGTATTTCTGTGGGGCAGTTTGGATCAGGAATATTTGTGAGGTTCTGGAAGGCAGGGGCCACTTGGGACATCCCGAGGATCTAGAGTCCCTGAGGTCAGGAGTGTGAGTGTGGGTGAACAGAAGGGACAGGAACTGGACAGGAACTGAATTAGATAGTTCAGGGCTGAGTAAATAGTCTTTCTGGAAGCCGGTCCTGCCTGCTCATGTCCATGGGTCTACACCGCCTCTCCTCTGATTGTAAAGTGGCCATGATAGTCCGAATGGCCATCAGGTTGGAACCATCTGCACTCTGACCCAAAACAAAAAAAATCTGCCCTTCTCCCCACACCCCCGGGTATGTGTGCATGTATGCACATGCACAGACAAACACAGACTCACACACACACACACACACACACACACACACACACACACATACACACACAGGACCTGAACAGACACCAAAAAGTTGGTTTCCTTCTGAGAGCTCACCTGCCTGCTATTTTTTGGTAGTGAATTTGCCTGGCACCCACTGTACTTCACTAACATTTCACTGGGTTTCATTTCATTTCATTCAAAGAGTTTCATCATTTAAATAAATTAGGTAGAAACGCTCATGTTGCTGCCCCCTATAATGTTTCACATGCAGGGACAGGAGTCGGTATAGTAGGTAGAGAAGGGCTGGGGTGGGCCACAGGCCAATCTCACTGTGCAGTCCTGGGGAATCTGTGGGAAGTGAGGGGCACAATGGGTAGACTTTCTGCAGCAGAGGTGAAGGGAGCAGGCTTAGGGACATAAAGGGCACCGGGGTTTGGCAGGGGAGATGGGGGTAGAAATCCCAAGACAGAGGCAGAAAACAAACTTCTCACCTTGTTCTCTGTCCCCTCCTTCCAGAAAGCCAACTGATAGTTCAGGTCCAAGTCGATGCTGCAAGAGGGCAGCCGGTACGTGGCATTGATGTTCAGGAAATTTTCTGCCTGACTGATGAGCAGGACAGGTGGGGCTGGCTCCACTGACAGGAAAAATATGGGACCCATTAGAACCCTCTGGATTAGTGTGCCACTTTGTGACCTCCAGCCAAGCCTGCTCCTCACACATCCAGAGAGCCAAAAATGCATCATGCACCAAGAGCCTTATGCAATAAAGTCTTTGTATTTAAGCCTTGAAGTGAGCATGGAAGAGAGAGAGCCCTTTTACAGAGGGCAGACTTGAGCTAGATAGGGAAATGTGGACAGGGCCATGCTCGTGCACCTGCCTTGGCCTCCATTGTCCCTGCCATCTGGGCGCCTCAGATATACCATCACCTCTCAGAGCTCTGCCTTTTGGTTTTAGTTTTCTGTGGGTACCACATCACTCACCCACTTAGTGGCTTAATACAGCACAGATTCTTCTCTCATAGATTCTGGTCAGGATCCAGTAGGCTGAATGGTCTTCTGCTCTAGGGACCACAGGGCAGAAACTAGCTGTTCTGAGCTCTCATTTGGAACCTTTGGGGGAGAACTTACTACTGGGCTCATACAGACTATTAGCAGACGTCAGCTTCTTGGGGCTGTAGAGAGATCTAAGTTTCTCTCAGCATCTGCAGGGACCTGCATTTCTTATCACATTACCCCTGCATCTTTGACCTGGAGGCACTGTGTACTGTTCTACTTTGATTTTGATTCATATGGTGTTTACCCTCTAGCTGAAGAAAAGTTCTACTTCTCAGAGATTATGGGATCAGATAGAACCCACTTATTTATTTATTTATTTATTTGCTTTTTTTTTTTTTTTTTGTCACAGTGGCAATGCTCAGGGGTTAGTCTTGGCTTTTAACTCAGGAATAATTCCTTTCAGTGGATTGTGGGTACCATATGAAATGCTGGGAATCGAACCTGGGTCTGCCACGTGCAAGGCAAGCGTCCTACCTGCTGTACTATCACTCCAGTCCCCATATAAAGCACATTTAAATAATCCAAAAATAATCTCACTATGTTTTTGTTTGTTTGTTTGCTTTGGGGCCATACTGAGTGGTGCTCAGGGCATACTCCTAGCTCTGTGCTCAGGGATCACTCCTATTGGGCTTGGGGGATACAGGATGAACCCAAGTCGGCCAGTGCAAGGCAAACTCCCTACCTGCTGTACTATCTCTCCAGTTCCTAATCACGATACTTGAATACCCATGAACTTAATCCCTTTTCATGTAATATTAACATCATGCGTATTCACAGCTTACAGGGTTTAGGGTATGAATATTCTTGGAAAACCTGTCTATCATGGTCTTCCCTCTGATTTCCACCCCCACTCCCAATTTATGTTCCTCTCTAGTGAAAAGACTTAATCTAAAGGACTTATCCCATTACAGCACCAACTCAAAAATCCAAAATTTCATCCTCTAAAGTACCTATATCAGATTGTAATGAGACTATAAGTATTCTATTCAGCATAACTCTTGAGACATAATTGCTGTCCATTTTTGGGTCAGTGAAACCAAAAACCAAAGTATCTGCTCCCAACTGTATTGAGGTAGGAACTGTTGTGGTTCAACAGGAAGGTAGAAAAGAGTCATTGGTCCAATTCAGCTTTGAAAACCAACCAGCAAACTCTAATTAGGATTCATTCAAGGCTCTGGGGATAACTTGTCACTGGTTCTCAACATTGTTATCTGGGCTCTTAATTCCTTCTGGACCATTATATATATTTTTTCATGACAGACAGCTGGTACTTACAGTAAGTTGCATATAAGTGTACTTCACATCATCAGAAGTTGGGGCCCAAATAGCCTTTTATATTCTCCCTGTTCCTTTTAGTCCAGCTGACAATGTTTCTGCTAATACAGGATTTTCAAGAACTTTATGGATTCCTATGAATGTCTTGAGGAGTTAATCCATTGGCTAGAAGCCAAGTGCACAAACCTTTTCGACTTAAGTCCTTTTCTATTTTGGAGGTTAGCTAAGAAGACCGAATGTTCTTCATTTGTTTGATGGGAACTAGGAATCAAACTCTTAATCTTTTCAGAGTTTTTTTTCATGAATGAGTACTTTGATTTTTGAATCGTTTGGAAATTTTGTAAAAGATTGTAGAGCCACATACTTGTCTGTTTATTTATGCCACACATTTGGAAACCAATTCCAAGATCTCTTGCTATTTGAATAGATTGAGAATTTCCCAAATAACCAAGTTCATGTTCTCTTAGACTTTTTTTTCAATTTCTCTTGCAAGAAACCAGGTCAAGTACTTAACACTTAACTTGGTAATTTCCCTGATAAACATTAGAAGTTATCTCATACAACTTTGACTTGCTGCATACCTGCAAGAAGTGATTCTGCAAGCTTTCTGCCAATGTCAAACAAGCGAGCATCACTCTCAAGTTTTCAATTACATATCTCTCATTTCCATTTCCGAGCACTGCCTTTAACACCTGCTAACAATCTATTAACAATCTTCTCATGACAATTTAAATATTCTTGAAGAGTTAAGTATTCTCTATAGCAGTATTCCTCAACTCTTTTACACCTGTGGACCAGCATCTGTCCTGCACGCCTGCCCATAGTGGACCAGCCCAGAAGCTATAACCGAGCTTATAGACTGTAGACCAGTGGCTTCCAATCTTTTTTTTTCACCTGTGAACTAGCATTTGTTGTGGACAATTATTCTATCTGACTCCTCCCTTCTTTCTGAGACCTCACTAGTAGCCTTTCACATCCATATTTTTGTTATTATTCTCATCAGGGTCATCAAACTTTGCACACTGATGTTGACAGGAGAAGTCAACATCGCTAGCAGTGTGGCAGCAACAGAAAATGTATATAGCAAGTTTAAGATTCAGTTAAAATGCCACTTTCCCCATGAAAGTTCCCCTGATGACCAGCCTGCTGGAACTCTGATCATATTGATGATCTCTGCTCTGTGCTCAGGGAAAATGTAGGGTTTCCTTATGCTGCCAACATCATGTGTTCTGGAAGCATCTGCTGAACACTGGTTACAGAGAAATGAGGGGCAGTGTGAAGTGAAGCTCATGAATAATGACTTCCAGAAGCTGGGGGGAAAGTAGAAGTAAAATATGTGAATGACCAGAATTCAAGAAAGAAAGTGAACAAGGCCAGAGTTGAGGGTAAAAAGGCAAGAAAGGGCCCAGAAAGCTATAGCTCAGCAGGATGGAGAACACTCTGCATGCAGGAAACCTGGGTTCAACCCCAGCACAACATGGTCCCTGAGCACAGAAACAGGAGTAATTCAAGAACCACAGTAACTCAAGAACCACACTCCTCCCCAACAAATAAAACAAACAACAAAACCTCCAAGTAGACAAGAAAGGCTATTGGCCACACTGCAGGAGAATCAGGAGGACTGCAGAGCAAAGGAGGCAGAAAATTAATTAGGAAAAAAGACATCTCCTCTGCATCTTTCTTTTTACTGCTCCAAATCCTATTTCTATACACCCAACCATTGCAGCGATGTATCTTTCACTCTGGAGCTGCCCTTGGGCGTGGAGAAATGGGAAGCAAATGACAGGCCAGGCAGTAGCACCACTCAGTTAAGTCCCCAGAGAGCCTCCACATACCTACCTTCAAAGAAGTAATCCAAGAACCTAGATTCCACCCAGTGCGACTTCGACCTGGCAGAAATAGCCCGCACTTGTGCTTTGAACTTATTATACTCGTCCAGGGACTTCAGGCATGTCAGATCACAGTTCAGTGCTGTGGTTCTTCTGCAACTCTTCACGTTGTGCCACTTGGTTTCTGAAACGCTGAGGGAGAAGACAGGGGGCCTGAGGCATGGATTCTATCTCTGGAGGAGAGGGGGCTAGGGAAAGGTGATGGCTTAGCCCTCTACTCATTATATTTTCCCATCTGTCCATCGATCCATCGATCCATCCATCCATCCATCCATCCATCCATCCATCCATCCATCCATCCAACAGAATGAAAACACTTGGTTAGGATCTCAGGCTGTGGAGGCAGATGGATTCTGTGGGAACCCAAGCTCTGCCTGGCTTTGGGACCACTGGCTTTGGGACCTTCCCCAGGAACTGAATCTCAGCCTCAATCTCCTTTTCTGTCAAGGCTCTCAAAGGGCTGTTGTAGTATTTGCTAGCATTGGTTCTAGAAACCATTTTCTACATGCGTACTCCTTCCATCACTGATGACCTATTGGATGTGTGCCAGGAACTGTGCAGGGAGTAGAGTAGGGAGCAAGGGAGTTGACAGGTCTATCACTCCTGAGGTTTCTGGGGTTCAAAGAGGGGACCTTCATGCTGGAACAAGACAGACCCGACCCTGCCCTCAGGATATGTGGGCTGGTGGGGGGAACGGGGAGGCAAGAGAAAACTATCACCAGATAACAGGATGGTAGGCATGATGATGGAGTTACACGGGGCTGATTGCTTTTCAAAGGCAGTTCAGGAAAGACCAGGAATGTAATAATGAAGCTGAGACCATGATGATGAGGGTGGAGGCCAGGAAAAGTTTGGGGGTGAAATACAAGGAGACCAGAAAGATGAAGCCCATGGCCAAGGGCGAAGAGGTGTGGGGACTCAGGAGAATTGTGGGGGGTTGCAGGGCTTGGTAAGGAATGCAGGATTCATTCTTTCTGACTGGAGGCCAGTGGAAGGCTCCCAAGAGGTCGACAGAGGAGACATAGTTCATGCTTTTAGGTCCTTCTGATAGAACTAGGAAGCCACACTTTCAGAGAGAACAGACAAGGCCAGGTGGGAAGGGCAGGGTTCTAGAGATAATTGGGAGGTAGATTCACAGAGTTGCTCCTGACTTGAAAGTGGAATGTGAAGAAAAGGAGAATGTGGGGGTGGGGACAGAGCACGGGAGTGGAGAAAGCTGACAGGGATGGATCAAAAAACCAAAACAAAACAAAACAAAAACAAATGGGGGGGGTGGGGGGAGAATTCCTCTGTTTTGTGCTTAACTGAAATTATAATACACAAATATCAACCATAAAGTGACTGGATTATTTGCAATAATATGAATCAAAATATGAGTCAGATAAAGAGAATAATAAAGATGAAAAGAATGACTACAAAATGATAAATGATTCCATTGACCAGGAAGTATAACCCCCCCAAACTTTTAGTACAGGGAGTAAGGCATTTTTGCGTTGCAGTTGGCTGACCTGGATTTGATCCCTAGAACCTCATATAGTCCCCCGCAGCTCCACCAGGAGTGATCCCTGAATGCAGAGTCAGGAGTAAGCCCTGAGCCTGTCCAGGTATGGCCTGAATCCTTCTCACAAGAAAACCAATGCCCCCTCCTCCCTTCCCCCTCCCCCACTCAAATTGACATATGCCTATGTAGCTTCAAAATCTGAAATTATGCACAGTAAAAATAGACAAAACTGAGCTAGAGTAATAGTACAGTGTGTAAGACACTTGTTGTGCATGTAGCTGACCTGGTTTGGATCCCTGGTGTTTCAGATAGTCTCATCAAGAGTGATCCCTGAGTGCAGAGGCAGGAGTAAGCCCTGAGCATTGCCAGATGGCCCAAAATCCAAAGAAAATTAGAAAATTAAAAAAAAAAGACAAAACTGGTCTAATGATTATAGTTAGAATAAACCAAATTGGTTGGGCATCCATGAATCACTAACAAAATACTAATAAAAATATAAACATAAAAGCAAAGATAAACAAAGGAGCTACATTAAACTGAGAAGCTTCTGCACTGTGAAAGAAACAATGACCAGAATAAACAGACACCCCACAGACTGAGAAAATATTTGTTCAACATTCATCTGACAGGAGCTGGAGAGATAGCACAGCGGATAGAATATATGCCTTTCAACGTGGCCAACCTGGATTTGATCCCTGACAGTCCATATGGTCTCCCAAGTACCAGCAGGTGTAACTCCTGAGTGCAGAGCTAGGAGTTAGCAAACAGTAAAACAAAACAAAATCAATACTCATTTGACAAAGGGTTAGTATTCAAGGGCTATAAAAGTGCTCATAAAACCTTTTTTTTCCCCCGGCACACCCAGCGATGCTCAGGGCTTACTCCTGGGTCTGCACTCAGGATTATTCCTGATAGTGGCCAGGGGATGATATGTGATGCTGGGGATTGAAACTGAGTAAGCCACATGCAAGGCAATTGCCCTACCCACTGTACTATCTCTCCAGCCCCAGTACTCACAAAAA
Source organism: Sorex araneus (assembly GCF_027595985.1). NCBI lineage: Eukaryota > Metazoa > Chordata > Mammalia > Eulipotyphla > Soricidae > Sorex > Sorex araneus. The sequence goes on along the minus strand of NC_073306.1, from coordinate 50,543,745 downwards.
TTGAACAAAAAAAAATCAACCCCATCAAAAAATTGGGAGAAGAGGTGAACAGAAACTCTATGATCATATCATAGGCACATCAAAGATATGCCTATGATATGATCATATGATAATGCAAATCCAAACAACAACGAGATATCACCTCACACCAGTGAAAGTGGCACACATCACAAAGAACAAAACACAACCAGTGTTGGTTTGGATATAGAGAATAAAGGACCCTCATCCATTTCTGGTTGGAATGCTGACTGGTTGAAACTTTTTGGAAAATAGTGTGGACACTTCTCACACAACTAAGAAGTGAGGTTCCAACCCAAAGACAGTAGACACAAGGGACAGGAAGACTGCTCCACAGTTGGAAGCCTGCCTCATAAGCTGGGGGAGAAGGCAGCTGGGAAAGAAGGAATCACTAAGTCAATGATGGCTGGAAGAATCGCTCAGAATGGGAGATGTGTGCTGAAAGCAGATGAGGGACCAAACAATGATGGCCCCTCAGTATCTGTGTTGCAAACCATAATGCCCAAAAGTAGAAAGAGAGAGTAAGAAGGAAAGAAACTGTCTGCCATAGAGGTGGGGGTGGGGCTGGGGAGGGGTGGCGGGAGGGATACTGAAGACATTGATGGTGGAAAATGTACACTGGTAGAGGGATGGGTATTCCATTATTTTATGACTGAAACTCAATCACAAAAGCTTTGAAACTGTATCTCACAATGATTAAGAAAAAATAAAACCAGAATACAAAGACAATTTACAGAAAAGGAAAGGATATTCACCCAATACCCATCTGATAAGGGGTTGATATCAAGAGTATAGAAGGCACTGGTTGAACTCTACAAGAAGAAAACATCCAACTTCGTCAGAAAATGGAATGAAGAAATGAACAGAAACTTTCTCAAGGAAGAAATATGAATGGTCAAAAGGTACATGAAAAAAGCTCTTCATCACTAATCATCAGGGAGATGCAGATCAAAACAACTATGAGATACCACCTCACACCACAGAGACTGGCACACATCCAAAAGAACAAAAGCAACTGGTGTTGGCATGAATGTGGGGAGAAAGGGACCCTCCTACACTGTTGGTGGGAATGTGGACTGGTTCAGCCCTTTTGGAAAACAATATGGATGCTTCTCAAAAAATTAGAAATTGAGCTCTCACTTGACCCAGCAATACCACTTCTGGGAATATATCCTAGAGAGGCAAAAAAAACTGTAGTAGATGCTAGCAACACAATAGTAGCCGGAGACTTCAACACCGCCTTATCACCTCTGGATAGATCAACAAGAATAAAACTAAGCAAGGAAACACTGGCTCTGAAGGAAGAAATGGAATAGAGAGGGCTAATAGGTCTATACAGGGTTTTACACCCCCAAAAGAAAGAATACACATTCTTTTCCAGTGCACATGAAACATTTTCCAAAATTGACCACGTCACAAAACATACCTCAATAGAATTGGGAAGATAGAAAGTGTATCAACTATCTTTTCAGACCACAATGCACTGAAGAAGGAAACTAATCACACAAAGACACGGAGAACCAAATCAAACACCTGGAAATTAAACAACTCAATGTTGAATAATGAGTGGATCAGGAAGGAAATCAAGGAAGAAATCAAAAGATACCTCGAAACAAATGAGAATGAAGACACAAGCTATCAGAACCTATGGGATGCAGCTAAAGCTGTGTTAAGGGGAAAATTTATAGCTCTGCAAGCATTCCTCAGGAAGGAAGAAAGGGCCTACATAGATAGCTTGACTTCATGGCTCAAGATCTTAGAAAAGGACCAGCAAAAGGAACCCAAACCAGACTTACGGAAAGAAATAATAAAACTTAGGGCAGAAATTAATGACATGGAAACCCAAAATACAATCCGAAAGGTCAATGAAATCAAGAGCTGGTTCTTTGAGGAAATAAACAAGAGTGATAAACTACTAGCAAGACTAACAAAGAAAGAGAGGGAGAGAACCCTAATAAACTGAATCAGAAATGAAAAGGGGGACATCACAACAGAAGTCAATGAAATTCAAAAGATTATCAGAGACTACTTTGAAAGTCTGTATGCCACGAAACAAGAGAACCTAAAAGAAATAGATAAATTCCTTGGTTCCTACAATCTCCCAAGACTGAACCAAGAAGACTTGGAATACCTGAATAGACCCACTAATATCAAGGAAATTGAAACTGTAATCAAAAGTCTTCCCAAAAACAAAAGCCCAGGTCCATTCTTCCAAACATTTAAAGAGGACATGTTCCCAGTTCTTCTCAAGCTTTTCTAGGAAATTGAAGGAACAGGAACTCTCCCAAACAGTTTCTATGAGGCACATATCTCCCTAATACCAAAAGCAAACAAAGATACCACTAACAAAGAAAACTGTAGACCAATATCCCTGATAAACGGTAGACCAATATCCCTGATGCAAAGATCCTCAACAAAATATTAGCAAATAGAATCCAACAACTCATCAAAAAAATCATACACCATGACCAAGTGGGATTCATCCCAGGGATGCAAAGATGGTTTAACATTTGGAAATCAATCAACATAATCCATCATATCAACAAAAATAAGATAAAAACCATATGATCATATCAATAGATGCAGAGAAAGCATTTGACAAGATCCAACACTCGTTTATGATGAAAACTCTCACTAAAATGGGTTTTGAAGGAACTTTCCTCAAGATAGTCAAAGCTATCTACCACAGTCCCATGGCAAGCATTATCCTCAATGGGGAAAAACTAAGGGCCTTTCCTCTAAGATCAGGGAAAAGACAAGGGTGCCCACTCTCACCACTTCTGTTCAATATAGTATTGGAAGTACTTGCAATAGTGATTAGGCAAGAAAAAGATATTAAGGGCATCCATATAGGAAAGGAAGAAATCAAATTCTCATTATTCACAGATGATATGATACTATATCTAGAGAGTCCTAAACTTCTACCAAGAAACTCTTAGAAACAATAGACTTGTACAGTAAAGTCCCAGGCTATAAAATAATACCCAAAAGTCCATGGCATTCCTATACACAAATAATGAGACAGAGGAAAGTGACATGAAAAAAGCAATCCTGTTCACAATCAGAAAATCAAGTACCTTGGAATCAACTTAACTAAGGAGGTAAAAGACCTCTACAAAGAAAACTATAAAATGCTACTCCACGAAATAAAAGAGGACACGAGGAAATGGAAACATATCCCCTGCTCATGGATAGGGAGAATCAACATTGTAAAAATGGCAATACTCCCCAAAGCATTATATAGATTCATTGCGGTCCCTATTAGGATACCCATGAAATTCTTCAAAGAAATGGATCAAGCAATCCTGAAATTCATATGGAACAACAAATGCCCACGAATAGCTAAACAATTCTTGGGGAAAAGACGATGGGAGGCATCACCCTCCCCAACCTCAAACTCTACTACAAAGCAGTAACAATTTAAAACAGCATGGTACTGGAACAAAGGCAGAGTCGCAGACCAATGGAACAGGGTGGAATATCCCTATACACAACCCCAAATGTATGATCACCTAATCTTTGATAAGGGAGCAAGAAATGTGAAGTGGAGCAAAGAAAGCCTCTTTAACAAATGGTGCTGGTATAATTGGACAACCACATGCAAAAGAATGGGCTTAGACCTCGACCTAACACCATGCACAAAAGTCAGATCAAAATAGATTAAATACCTCAACATTAGACCACAATCCATAAGATACATTGAAGACAAGGTCAGCAAAACCCTCCACGATATTGAAGCTAAAGTATCTTCAAAGGTGACACGCAACTGACCAACCAAGTAGAAACAGAGATAAACAAATGGGACTATATTAAACTAAGAAGCTTCTGCACTGCAAAAGATATAGTGACCAGAATACAAAAACACTCTACAGAATGGAAAAGGATATTCACCCAATACCCATCTGATAAGGGGTTGATATCAAGGGTATATAAAGCACTGGCTGACCTCTACAAGAAGAAAACATCCAACCCCATCAGAAAATGGGGCGAAGAAATGAACAGAAACTTTCTCAAGGAAGAAATATGAATGGTCAAAAGGTACATGAAAAAAGCTCTTCATCACTAATCATCAGGGAGATGCAGATCAAAACAACTATGAGATACCACCTCACACCACAGAGACTGGCACACATCCAAAAGAACAAAAGCAACTGGTGTTGGCATGAATGTGGGGAGAAAGGGACCCTCCTACACTGCTGGTGGGAATGGCGACTGGTTCAGCCTTTTTGGAAAACAATATGGATGCTTCTCAAAAAATTAGAAATTGAGTTCCCATTTGACCCAGCAATACCACTTCTGGGAATATATCCCAGAGAGGCAAAAAAGTATAGTTGAAATGACATCTGCACTTGTATGTTCATCAAAGCACTGTTTACAATAGCCAGAATCTGGAAAAAACCTGAGTGCCTGAGAACAGATGACTGGTTAAAGAAACTTTGGTACATCTACACAATGGAATACTATGCAGCTGTTAGAAAAGATGAAGTCACGAACTTTGCATATAAGTGGATCAACATGGAAAGTAAGTGAAATGAGTCAGAAATAGAGAGACAGACATAGAAAGATTGCACTCATCTGTGGAATATAAAATAACAGAATGGGAGACTAACACCCAAGAATAGTAGAAATAAATACCAGGAGGTTTGCTTCATGGCTTGGAAGCTGGCCTCACATGCTGGGGGAAAAGGCAGCTCAGATAGAGAAGAAAACACCAAGTAAAGTGTGGTTGGAGCACCTGCTTGGGAAGGGAGATGCGTGCTGAAAGTAGACTAGAGATTGAACACGATGGCCACTCAATACCTCTATCGCAAACCACAACACTCAAAAGGAGAGAGAGAACAAAAGGGAATGCCTTGCTACAGAGGCGGGATGGGGTGGGGGGGATCGAGTTGGGGGGGTGGGAGGGATAATGGGATCATCGGTGATGGAGAATGGGCACTGGTGAAGGGATGGGCACTCGAGCATTGTATGACTGAAACACAAGCACGAAAATATGTAAATCTGTAACTGTATCCTCACAGTGATTCACTAATAAAAATAATAAATTAAAAAAATATAATGAAAAAATAAAATAACATCATAAGAACAAAAAAAAAGTGAGGTTCCATATGATCCAAAAATTTAGTTCTTGGCATCTACCTGCAAAAAACTGTATTAAGAAAAGGCATGTATTTTCCTATGTTCATTGTAGCACTATTCATGATAGACAAATTATGGAAGCAAACCAGTGTCTAAGAACAGATGATTGGATAAATAAATTGTGGTAAGTATACATAATCATATACATAATGGAATACTACTCAGCTGTAAGAAAAGATCAAATGCATTTGTTGCTGTGGATGGATTTGGAGAGTATCATGTTGAGTGAAGTTAGTCAGAAGGAGAGGGACAGGCACAGGTGAGAGAGAGATAGGCTAGGGAAGGGACAGACAGGTGCCTTAAGGGTGGCCTTATCTCTCTCATAGGTGGCCTTTAAAGAAACACAGGAGGGCAATAAAAAATGGCTAAAGACAACAGAGTCTGAAAACTGGTCTACAGAACTGAGCTTACCATGGTGGAAGATTAGGGGTGTGAGGGGTGGAGGGCATAGGTTGTAGGTGGGGGATGCTCTGGTAGCAGGTGAAATGTTGGAACATTATATGTATGAAACCTTATCATTAACGGTATTGTAAATTGTGGTACCTAAATTATTTTTTTAATTAATACATTAAAAAAGAAAACAACTGAAAAAAATTTGAAGAGTAGGTATCACAAAAACTATTTTCTCTGACTGCAAATAATCTAGTGAAAAGACAATAATGAATGGGGAAATAAAGTTTGAAAAATTAAATTAAAAAAATTTTGTTTTGTTTTGTTTTTTGGGTCACACCCAGCGATGCTTTGCACTCAGGAATTACTCCTGGCGGTGCCTGAGGGACCATATGGGGTGCCGGGAATCAAACCCGAGTCGGCCGCGTGCAAGGCAAATGCCCTACCTGCTGTGTTATCGCTCCAGCCCCGAAAAATTAAATTTTAAGAGCATTCATAAAACTCAGGACTGATGAAAATTAGTAAATATCTAAAACAGAATATTATCAAAATTCTTAGAAATAAAAATTTACAAGGGGCAGCAGGCCTCCTAATGTCAAGTTTGTGCTCTATCACTCAGTTATATTCCTTGTCTGAAATACATCACCTTTAACTTCAACTTTTCACAAAACACAGGAGCACAGTTCAGTCACAATTTTGCCACCTCAAACACGAACTACTTTTCCTCTAGCTCCCAATAAAATGGTTTTCCTTTCCATCTAAGACTACCCTTTAAGTTCCATATTCTTACCAACGTTTTCCTTAAAGCAGGTTAGGGTTTTGTTCATGTGCAACACAAAACTCCTCAAGCCTCTACCTATTACTCATGTACAGTCACTTCCGCAGCCCGGGGACGGTTCCAGAATCTGTATCAGTCTGGCAGGGCACCATAATGAAATTCCAAACTGGCAACGCTGAAACCACAGAAATTTATTTCACACAGTTCTGAAGGCTGAAGTCCAAGATCAAGATGACAACAAGTTTGGTTCCTTCTTGAAGTTTCTCCTAGACTGGCAGGGGCCCACATTTTTTTTTTTTTTTTAAATTTTTTATTGTGGAAAGTTACAAAGTTACAAAGTTTTCAGGTTTAAATCTCAGTTATACAATGCTCGAATACCCATCCCTTCACCAGTGCTCATATTCCACCACCAAGAATCCCAGTATAGCTCCACCCCGCCCCCTCACACCCCAAACACCCCCACGCCCCTAGCCCCCCCACCCTAAGCCCCCCCCCCGCCTGTGTAACTAATAAATTTCACTTTACTTTCACTTTGATTGCATACAATATTTCAACAAAACTCACTATTATTGTTTGGAGAGTCTCTCCCCTAAAGTCAGACCTGCTGAAAAGGAAGCATTAGGTAATTTGTTTTCCATTGCTGAGGATGAAGAAGTGTGAGGTCGAGTGACCACACTTAGCGGCCTCTCAGTTTTGGGTTTCTGTAATTTAGTATTTTAGTAACTAAGTCCAGAGAGATATCTGCCAGAAGTTGCCTCGTTGCCAACTTGTACTTCTCAGTTACATTATACTCCACATATGAGTGCAATCTTTCTATGTCTGTCTCTTTCTTTCTGACTCATTTCACTCAACATGATACTTTCCATGTTGATCCACTTGTATGCAAATTTCATGACTTCATGTTTCCTGACAGCTACATAGTATTCCATTGTGTAAATATACCAGAGTTTCTTTAGCCAATCATCTGTTTTCGGGCACTCTGGTTTTTTCCATATTGTGGCTATTGTGAACAGAGCGGCAATGAACATGGAAATGCAGATGTCATCTCTACTATACCTTTTTGCCTCTCCGGGATATATTCCCAGGAGTGGTATTGCTGGGTCAAATGGGAGCTCAATTTCTAACTTTTTGAGAATCGTCCATATTGTTTTCCAAAAGGGCTGAACCAGTCGGCATTCCCACCAGCAGTGAAGGAGAGTCCCTTTCTCCCCACATCCACGCCAACACCGGTTGCTTTTGTTTTTGGGGATGTGAGGGGCCCACATTTTTAATGGTGTCTTCACATGACACTTTGTTTGGTCATTCTTACTGTCCCTTTTTCTTCTTATACTACTAAATGGAGAAACAGCTGATCCTGCATTGGGAAGTTTACAAATTAGCCTGGGACATCTTACCACCACAACACAAATGTTTTCATTTTTTTTAACTATGTTCATTTTGTGTTGGCTTTTGACCATTCCCAATAGTGCTCAGGGGCTATTCCTGACTCTGTGCTCAGCAGTGACCCTTAGTGGTGCTCAGGGGACAATATGTAACCCTAGGCATTGGAACCAGGATCAAGGTCATTGCAGCTGCACGCAAGACAAGTGTCTTTCCTCCTGCACTATCTTTCCAGCCTAAAATAATTAAAAACAAGACAAAACAACCACTAATTTCAAATTAAAACTACTCGAAAACCTGTGGGAGAGAAAGATGTTCTCTAGGCAGCACTATTCCTAGCTCCCAGCCTTCAGCACACACACACGCTCTCCACACACCGCCCACTGGTGCTTCCCACGAGGCGCCAGACCCTGGCCACGGTGGCCACCCTGGAGGCAGCTGGCCCAGAGAGCCCAGGCCCCCTCCCAGCAGCCTGGAGGCACGTTCCTACCTCTGGTACTGCACAGAATAGGTCACATTCTGGGGGTTGCCGGGGCCCGGGAGCCAAGTCAGGTACATGTAGAAGTCCTTGGTGAGCAGCGTCACATTCTGAGGAGGGGCCAAACGGGGCTTCCCTGTGGGGGAGAAAGGGGCCATAAAGTCTGGAGCTCTGACATGTAGATGTGGCCATTTGGGGCTGAAGAGCAACGGGGCAGGCAGTCAGGTATGGGCTGAGTGTGGGGATCTAGGAGCCATCTGGAGTAGCATGGGCTGGGGCAGGGTGACAGCAGGGAACGGTCAGGATTCTAGCCACAACAGTGCCATAGGCCCCTCCACTTCCTTGGCCTCCATGGGCTGTCTGTGCCCTTGGCACACTGGCACCTGGAGGCCTGGCAGAATACCATAGAATAGAATGTCACTGTCACTGTCATCCCGTTGCTCATCGATTTGTTTGAGCGGGCACCAGTAATGTCTCTCATTGAGAGACTTATTGTTACTATTTTTGGCATATCTAATATGAATGGGTAGCTTGCCAGGCTCTGCCGTGCAGGCTCCATACTCTCAGTAGCTTGCTGGGCTCTCCGAGAGGGGCAGAGGAATCAAACACAGGTTGGCCGTGTGAAAGGCGAAAGCCCAACCGCTGTGCTATCGCTCCAGCCCATAGAATAGAATACAACCAGGATTCCTGTAGAAGGGAATGGCCTCAAGGGTTTGGGACCAGGGACTCTCTCTGGTTCTGAGACATGTTCCACCCTGCGTGCAAGCTCCTCCCCGTTGAGTAAGTGAATGAATTTTGAGGTAACTGCAAATACTCCAAAGGCCCCCTAAATGGTCCCCCCGCTTCCAACCTTGTCTCCTCCACCCATTCTTCACAAAGCAGCCAGTGAACGTGAAAGCCAATGATCAGTGACTTTCCGGCTTGAAACCCTCTAAAGGTTTCCATTTCATTCAGTGTAAAATTCAGTGTCTTCACCTTATATCTATAGATTCCTGCCCCCTCTGACTCTCCCCTCGGGTCTTTCCCTAGGATCTTTTTTGCTGTTCCTAGAGCCCCCCCCCCAAGGCACGCTCCGCTCTTGAGGCCTTTCCACACATTGTTTTCATTGGCTAGGCTGATCTCTGGGTGTCCACCTGGCCTCCCATTGCTCCCTCACATCTCTGCTCAGATGCCACTGTCTCAGCGACATGCTCCCCAATCGCCTTCATACAGGACTGACATCTCTCCCCTCCTCACTGCTAACCTGCAGGACCTGGGTTTTCTATCTGACTACTCCTGTTTCATGCTTTTCCCTTGCCTTCAGAAGACAGTCCACACACCTTATGGAAGTCTGTGAGGTCATGGCCTGTCCACACCTCTTCCCTCCAGCTTTCTGCAGGCATGCTGGCCTACAGATACTGTCCTTTCCTGCTCTTCTCAACTTTTGCATCCTTTCGTGTGTCTGTGAAGCCAGATGCTCTGACTGCCTGGTGCTCACTGTCTAATCCTAGAAAGCCTTAATTCAACATCACTCCCTCCAGGGCATCTTCCTTTACTTTGCTAAGAAGTAGTGGTGATGTGGGCCAGAGAGACAGTGCAGACGGTTGAAGTCTCTTGCCTTGCATGTGGCCATCCCTGGCACTGCACATTGTTCCCTAAACACCTCCAAGAGTGATCCCTGGGCACAGAACCAGGACTAATCCCTGGACACAGATGAGTATACCCCTTTCCCCCACCTCTGGCCAAAAAAATAGTATTGGTGGTCATGGTGGTGATGATGATGATGGTAACAGCAACAGCAGCCAAGTGTGTTTTGTGTCCTACAGACAGTGCTAAGCACTTTGCCTGTATTTTGTCTTTAAGCCCTTCCTACCCTCTTAGAAGCAGGTAATTATAATAATCACATGACAAGTGAGAAAACTGAGGTCCTCTTAGCTAATGACATGTAGACTCTGAATACAAATCCAAGCCCGGCCAGCTCTGAATTTGGAGTTATTTATCTGGGGGAGAGTTTGGGGTGGGGTGGGGGGAGGCTCCCCAAACAATGCTCAGGAGGCCAAGGGCCCCTCCCACCAGTTTGCAGCCCACAAACATGGAGATTCAGTGTGAGGGCCTGGGGATAGGGTGCTGCTTGGGGATTACCGGGAACCATGTGGTGCTGGGTCATTGCACACAGGCAAGCACCTGAACCCCTCTGCTGCCTCCTTGCTCACCCCCACCAAAATGGAACTTCTCACTGCATATCCTCTTCGAGGTCCTCACGGGGCCTGTTTAGCTTTATCCTACCATCTATGGCGCACTTCAGGCCAGAGGTTTTAAAAAGTCCAGCTGGAGTCCAACTCCATTACTGTCCTTTGGAACTCCCAGCGTCACAGAGACTTCAGTGTTAGGCAGGTCACATGCTATGATGGAAACCCAGAGCACAGATGGTCTGGCTCAGGGCTGGAGAGACCAGTTCTAGAGATGCTTCTTGGTTTGGGTCCCCACCGTTGGTCATTTAGACCCAAAATATGGGTGTCTGCTCCCCACCCCTCCCTGTCCTCCAGCTGGAATTGTACGGCCAGGACATGGGTGCTCTCATGATTTTCAGCTTCTCAACTAATGCTGTGACCATTGAGAGGTCAAAGTCCTCCTCTAGTATCATGTAAGATTTCCTGGGGCGGGAATGAGCCCCAAGGCCCTCTGGATTGCAGAGGAGGGGGAACTGGGCAGCCACCCTCCTTGGTGCAAGGCCTCCTGCAGTCTCCAGGCCAGCCTGCTTTGGGGATTGGGTCACTCCACTCTGTTTCCCTTCCTGGTCCCAGGTTCAGAGATAGTGGGATGGTCAATCGTTTCACCCGTGGCTTTTTAACCCATCTTTCTATGTTTATAAGTGAAATACCCCTTGGGTGAATGTGTCCAAGTGCAGACAGAAAAACTATTAAGCTTGACAGTAAAACAGGGTGAGGGGGGCCTCTCCCCACCTCCCTCCCACAGTCATATTGTTCCTGTCACATAAATGCACCCTGGTTGTGACAGTGTCAAGGGCATCCTTCAGCTGAGGTGGATGGCTGGACGGCGAGGGCCAGTTCCCACTGCCCACCCCTGAAGTCAAACAGATTTTATTTCTTTTTCTTTTGGGGGAAGTTGGGGGAAGGGACACTCAGAGGTAAGGGGAGAGGATTGTTTGGCCACATTAGGAGGCGCTCAATCAGCAGCCAGGAAACGCCTAATGCTTGCACTTAAATAGTTTGGCTTCTTTGACAACCCCCACTGTCTTTTCCTGTTCGCTGGGAGCTTCTGAAATGGAATTCAGATTTGCTCATTGATTTGCTCGGGCAAGCTACCGAGAGCATCCCATCCGCACGGCAGAGCCTGGCAAGCTACGACATGCCAAAATCAGTAACAAGACTCAAGTCTGAAATGGAATAGGAATCTGAATTCACTTCCTCCTGGAAAGGAACTCCAAAACTCGGCTCTGTTCTGTCCTCGGGAAAAGTTCACTGGTGGGGGGTGGCAGGGCACAGGGCACCCCAGTCTGGTGGTGGCCCTGGGCCTCCGGCGTCCTCCGCACGCGCACACCGACCCCGGGCCGAGAGTGGACGCTCCGGCCCGCCCGCCCCGCCGCGCTCGCGCTCCGCCGGCCCGCGGCCTTACCTGAAGCGAACTGCAGCAGGCACAGCAACAGGGAGACCCAGGGCCAGGCCCGGGCCATGTCAGCCCTCCGGTGCCTGCCCGACAGTCAGGCCGCCCGGCCAGGCAGCGCCAGGTCCCGCCTCCAACCTCGGCTCCCACCGGCCCGCAGGTGTCGCAACACGCAGCCAATGGGAGGCCGAGCCAGCTGCGGACCCGCCCCTGGTAGGTCGGGACTCCGCTGGGGCATCCCCCGGGGAAGACCTGGTGGGCGGGACCGATACTTGGCCAACCGGCGCCCACTGTTCCACCACCCCCGAGCCCGCCAGGCTCAGAAACCATCCCGTGGCTCCTCCGTGCTGGATCCCGGGGTGCAGGATCTGTAAACCCGTGCCTGGGGGGAGGGGAGAGGGACAGCTTTATTATAAACAACCACAGACATAGAAAGTTAGAAAGTCCAGGGGCCGGAGCGATAGTACAGCGGAGAAGGCATTTTTGCCTTGCACGCGGCTAATCCGGCTTCGATCCCAGCACTCCATATAGTCCCCCGAGCACCGTCAGGAGTAACTCCTGAGCATCACCGGTGTGACACAAAAAAAGCAAAACAAAAAACAAACAAACAAAAAACAGTAACAAAAACACCCGAAAGTCGGAGACGGAACTTTTTGTATCAGGTACTGAGAAAAGCACTTTTTGTCCCTTATCTACCTTGACCCTATGAGAAGCCCAAGTGCATCTGTGTGTATGTGGAGACAGGGCAGGGAGAGGCTTTTATTTCCAGTTTTCATGCACGAGTGGCAGCTTCCAGACATTCGTGGCTTGTGGCAGGGAAAACTGGGCCTTCCTAGGCCAAAGTCTAGGGGTGTGTTATCTGTTGCCTGGGTGAAGTTGCTTCCAAACAAACCTCACTGTGGAGTCCTCTACAATAATTATAAGAGAACATGGTCTAAGTCTTTGAAATCACTAGAGATAGCTACAATTAACTCAGCAGCGGCAAAGCAAGTAACCAATCGTGAGTCTATTAGAAAAATGTAGTCTTCGTGCATGGGTTACAGATTTGGGAGAAACTTCAACAATCTGTTAATGGTGGTTATCTCTGGGTGTTGTGGATATAGTTTGTCCATTCATGTTTAGTTTCTAGGTTTTCCAATAATTTCTATGCATTACTTTCCAACAAGACTCTTACTCAAAACACAATCTTAGTTCTTAGTTCTTAAATGGTATTTGTTGTCTTTCCACCACCCTTGAAGGTGTTATTACTTCCTCTTCATAGACGAAGACTCTCTTGTTTGGAGAGCTTTCGTGAGTGCTGGTTTCTGGGCACCTGTCTGCTTTTACATTCCCTCTGAGTCACTGGCCTGTTCTCTCTCTAGGTCTTAGTGACAAACTGTGACCTTTGGTCAGTTGGGACCAAGTCCATGAACACAGCCGGACATAGCAGAGAGAACGCTAGGGTCTGGCTGGAGACATTCAGTGCTTTCAGGATGGTTCTCGCATTTACATCATTTAAGTAAATCAGCACTTTTGTTCCATCACCTCCTTCTAGAAGGGGTTTTAGAGGTCATGTTCACACCTACAAGGTGAGGTGGCCCTGGACAGTATTACAGTTTACATACATTATAATGTTTAATCCTTGAAGCAACCCCATAAAGTGGGTGAGATATTATGAGGTTTAAGGCACTTGCCTTCTTATTGTTGCCCTGGTTCTTCCCTGGCACTGCATATAATTCCTACTCCTCAAGCACTACCAAGAGTGACCCATGAGTACAGAGCCAGAACTAACCCTTGAGCATCATCAAGTATAACTCCAATTCCCCACCTCAAGAAAAATAATTAATACAAGGTCTGACTCTGGGAGTATTCATTGCTTGTCTGAGGTCCACAATGGGGGCTGGGATTTGTTTCTCAGTCTGGCTCAAAGACTGTGGTTTTAAAACTTCTGCTTCTCAGTCTCCAAAAGGCTAAGGGTAGACCCAGGGTGGGGGCTTGGGGGGGAGGAAAAAAATAATTGCTCAGTTTCGGTCTCGATTTGCAGAGATCATAAGACTCTCAACTGCTGGAGGAGGTGCCACTTCCTTGATCCAGCATGTGAGGGGCAGCAGGGGTGTTATAAGTATTAGTCTTAGGGGGACAGAGTGCAGCCTTGCCTGGTAGCTAGTTTTGGTGGCTTGAATCAGGCCATGGTGGTTGAATAGACCCAGAATGGTGAGCTGGGAGAAAAGCTTCTGTGGTCTGCTCTGCTCTGCCCAGCCAGGCTAGGGCCTGGAGGTCCTGCTGTCTCTAGGACGGACAACCTGCAACTGAACATTGGGGTTTTATTTACTTGTGCATGTCTGTGCTTATTTGTTTTAATAGGGCTGAGCTTGAGAGGGGTAGTCCAGGGCCACCCTAGCAATACTCAGCCCAGTGGATGGGTGCTTAGAACAAAACTGACCCCAAGCCCATGTGACCTGTGGGATTCATGCTGAAAGTCTGTGATCCCCAATATGAGACTCAAGATCTCTTCCACAGCTGTCCAAGGCCGTCAAAACACAGTCTCCCCCCAGACTCCCTGAAGTTCTCTCCTTCTCTGGTTCTCCAGGCCCAGCCACATGGAGCCCCTTCTTTTATCTCCCCCTTTTTTCTCCTTATCCCCCCACCACACACACACATACACCTCAGCCTTCCAAATATTACTCATGATGTCAGTGTCTCCTTCCCAGACAACTCTTGCTCTTCCTTCCTGTCACAGATCATAGGTCAGTCCTCAGACTTCACCTTAGCTCCTAATAACTTCATTCTCAACCCTCATATTTGGCTCTTTGGCAGGACTTATCTGTATTTCATAGAAATCATTGTGTGTCTGTGTGTGTGTTTACTATTTTTTTCTGACTACCTATTTATGCCCTGGCACTTGATAGATATTCCAAGAGTGAATATCAGGAGACCAGAGCAATAGTACAGTGAGTAGGGCATTTGCTTTGCACATGGTCAATCCGGGTTTCGTCCAGGGCATCCCATATGGTCCCTGAGCCCCACCTGGAATGATCCTTGAGCACAGAGCCAGAAGTAATCCCTGAGCAAAGCAGGGTGTGGAAAAAAAAGTATCAGTGCTTCAACATCCGGGCTCAGCAGGACAATTTCATGTGCCCAAGGAAAATCAGCCTTGCTCCAGGCTGTAGCTGGCATTCTATTTACTAAATGTCTAGAAATAATTTACCAAGTAGAAACTGGTATATGATTCATATTTCAGAACTCTTGGTATCTCTTCTGAAGGTATGATCTCATTGCCCACTTCCTGTCATAGCCGGCTTTTGTACCAGCCTTCTCCCATAGACCCAGAGAAGGGCATATTAGCAAATGGTCCCAAGAAATAGCCTAGATCCCCATGCCTTGCCTTCTTTCACCTGGACTGGCCTAGTGTCAACAAGGTGGAGTAGAGGGACATTTAAAAAGGCAGTAAAAAGACAATAAATACCAGTGAAGGGTTGGGCTTCTGGAGAAGAAAGTATCAGTTTAGAAATCAGCAGTTGAGAAATAAGATATAGGAAGAAAGAAAGATGGAGAAAATACATTTTAAAACTTTTTTGTTCTTGGGCAGGAGTGATAGTACAGCAGATAGGGCATTTGTCTTGCACATGGCTGAGCTGAGTTAGATCCCCAGTGTCCCATATGGTCCCCTGAGCCTTGCCAAAAGTGACCTTGAGCACAGAGCTAGGAGAAAGCCCTGAGCATAGTTAGGTGTAGCTCAAAATCAAAACCCAAACAAAAAATCCTTTTTTGTTTTCTTAGGACAAGGATTTCTTTTAACATTTTTCCCTCCCAGGAATCTGAAGAGTTTAAACTAATTGGAATTATTATTTTGACTCTTTTCTTCTTGCTCTTGTTTTAGTTCAATGCTGGGGTAGGGGCAGTGGCAGACCTTAGTGTAAGAGCAAGAAGAGTCACTTTTTGTAGTTGTTGTTTTTTCTTTTCTTTTCTTATTTTTTTTTATTTGGGCCATACCTGGCTATGCTCAGGGCTTACTCTTGGCTTTGGCTTTGTCTCATTACTCTTGGTGGGCCTGGGGAACCATACTTGGTGCCAGGGATTGAACCTGGGTCAGCCACATGCAAAACAAGTACCCTACCCTCTATATAGTCTCTCCAGCCCTAAGAAGAACCACTTTAAAAAATTGAATCACTGTGAGATAGATAATCACAAAGCTATTAATGATTGGGTTTCAGTCATATAATGTTCCAACACCCATCCCTCCACCAGTATATATTTCCCACCACCAATGTTCCCATTTTCTCTCCCACCACCCCTCCCCCTCCCCACCTGCCTCTATGGCAGGCACCTTTCTTCTTTCTCTCTCTCTCTTTTTTGTGCATTATGGTTTGCAATACAGATACTAAGAGGTCACTGTGTTTATTCAGGGCATTAAGTATTTTTATAGAGAAGAAACAGGTGAAGTAGCTTTGTTTAACTGGTAGCTTAGGACTGTGGACATGACTGATAGGGCTTCAGAAAATACAGGGAGGTGGGGGGAAGTAGCCTATCCTGATCCTGAGAAAGCCTAGAGATTTCAGTCACAAAATCTGCATACCCAAATTTTCAGCAGGTTAATATTTCAGTGATGTCCATTTGAGATGGTCAAGTCTGGCTGGGGACATGGTGGCGATTTTGGATTGTGGGAGCAAGTGGTTGCTGGGGGCTCTGTTTGGGCAGGCATTGGGATAACCCATGCCCCTTTGTTGTATCTGGTCTGTTCAGCCTTTTGAGGGCCTGAAATTAACTGTGGCTTTTAATCTCTTTTGAGACGTATTTATGGGTCTCTGAAGCAAGGCTGATAAATGAGCTTCTGTGGCTGAGCCAGAGGTGGTTTATGGCTCCCACATATTGAACTGTGGGCAATTTAATTTTTGGGGAAACTTGGGCCTGAGTTTTGGAGTCTGGCCAGAGGCACAGCAGCAGTTTTGGGGTATCAGGAAACCTGAAGTCAGGCTGCTGATGCACTTGTCCCACAGGTCCAGGTTGACCAGCTGGTGGCATGGCGCTCCCTGGGCCCCAGTGGTGATGGCAGCAGCAGCCCCAGCAGGGACCAGAACTGGGGTCAGGGCTGTTACTGTCCATGGCCTGGCTGCTCTGGGCAGGCTACAGTCACCAGTCCAGCAAAGCCTGACCAGGAGGCACACCCCTCCCCCCCATCTTGGGTCTCCAGACAGTTGGCACTCAGGGAGGTATTCCTCCATAAGATGCTGCAGGCTGGTCTGGGAAATAAATGGTGGTGGGGCCTACCTGCAGGCAGTGAATTGTCAGAGCCCCATGGTGGGAACTTGGGGCAATCCCTCAACTCTGGGACCTACACTCCACGGTGGTGCCAAGTTGGACCTGAAGAACCCTATTCAGACATGTTAAAACTCTTCCACTGCCCATAGCACCGAGAGCTGTGGTAGCTCCAGCTGGTGGCCCCATCCTCACAAGCCCCACTCCTGTTCCGTGTTCCAAGGTGGGTGACAGGCAGTTATCACTTAATGGTGCTCTTTCTGAGACAGAATATCCAAGGGACACCCATATTTGCTTACACAGAAGTTTTATAACCCATCGGCTGTTTAGAGAGCTGGGAGCTGCTCTCCCTCCGCCAGCTCTGGCACATGCCACTGTGAGGCTGCCTTCTTGACAGAAGAGCCACTTTTATTTTATTTTTTTCCATTTCTGTTTCTTTTCTTTAAAATTTTTTAAAAGAAATCGTCATGAGATAGAGAATTACAAAATTGTTCATAATTATGTTTCAGTCATACATAGTTCCAACATCTATCCCTCCACCACTGTAATTTCCCAGCACCAGTGTCTCCAGTTTCCCTCCCATCCCTTCAAGCTACCCCTCAACCCAACCTTCCTCTATGTCAGGCACCTCAGAAGAGCCACTTTTATATAGTAGTGTCACTGAAGATTTTTTTATTATTATTTATTTTATTGAATCACCATGTGGAAAGTTACAAAGTTCTTAGGCTTATGTCTCAGTTATACAATGCTCAAACACCCGTTCCTTCACCAGTGCCCATATTCCAACACCAAAAACCCAGTATACCTCCCACCCCCCAACCCCCCAACCCCGCCTGATAAATTTCACTTCATTTTCTCTTTACCTTGATTACATTCCATATTTCAACACAAAACTCACTATTGTTGTTGGAGTTTGCCCCCCCCCAAAAAAAAACCAGCCCTATTGACAAGGAAGCATTTGATAATTAGTTTTCCATTGTTGAGAATGAAGAGATATGAAGTCACGCTGCCGCAGTAGTGGCCGCATGGTTTAGGATTTCTGTATTTTAGTATTTTAGTAATTAAGTCCAGGGAGACTTATGTTAGGAACTGCATAATTTCCCTACCTGGGGCGGTGTGAGGCAATGGCTTAGTTCACAGTCTAGAAACATGGCTGCAAGCAGTTTCTGGGACCAAGAGTAGTCTAGCTGGCCTCTGAATCGTGGTCAATCAGCAGCAAAGCGGCCGCACCAAAGTGTGGCCGCCCGGGTCAAGTCTCGGCGGAGCGCGAGCCGGTATCGGCCCCGGCCCGAGACTGCCCAAGCATCCCGCTGTTCTAAGTACATAACTCTCTCTTTTTTTTTCTCCTTCCCGCGCCACCAAGTTCATACCTGCTTATAGTCCTCATAATATGGCGGATGCCACGTCACTTAAGATTTTATCAGTGAGGGGCTGGAGAGATAGCACAGCGGGTAGGGCGTTTGCCTTGCATGCGGCCGACCCGGGTTCAAATCCCAGCATCCCATATGGTCCCCTGAGCACGGCCAGGGGTAATTCCTGAGTGCAGAGTCAGGGGTGACCCCTGTGCATCGCCGGGTGTGACCCAAAAAGCAAAAAAAAAAAAAAATTTATCAGTGACCAGGACAGATGCCTCAGTTGGGCTAAAGCCATAAAAAAATTCTGCAGTCTTCCAGAATGAACAGCTCAAGGCTGGAGTGGCTATGGGATGGCTCTCACAGAAAAAAAAGGTGTTAATTGGCCTGACTTAATGATCAAAGACCCTGAGAATATTCTATAAGGAACTGAGTTCACTAGGAGGGATCCTAGGGACCTTGGTGGTGAGATGCTAGCACATTAGAGGTGAGTGTGGTGCAGCAACATTGTATGCCTGATAAATGTCAACACAATTGGGCTGGAGTGACACTACAGCCGGTAGGGTATTTGCCTTGCATGTGGCTGACTCAGGCTTGATTCCTGGCACCCCATCTGGTCTCCTGAGCTCAGTATGAGCACAGAGTCAGGGGTAAGCCCTGAGCACCAGAAGGTGTGATTCAAACCAAAAATTACATATATATGAACACAACTGTAAGTCATGGCATCTAAATTTTTAAAAATCCAATAAAATGTAATTTTTGCAAAAGATAAAAAAAAGAAGATTGGGCTGATTTGGGTCAATACTTTAATCAGGGAGAACGGGCTTCCCGAGTTGACTGATCTGCATGCAATGTCTTTCCTGGGGTGAGAGCAGTGAATGGGGCATCCTGATTAATAGCTCAATCATGCATGTGGAGGGGAGCAGGCGAACTTCCCAAAGAATGAATGCTGCAGAGAAAACAGTGCATTTACAATCCAGAGGGTAACAAATGAGGGGTCCCGAGACCAGCCACACAAGCTTCCTGCCCTTAAAAGATGGGCATTCATTTGTCTTCGAATTAGACCCCATTAGAGAGAATGGGGAGGGAAAACATTGGGAGTGAGATTGAGATTGATTTTGTTCCATAGTAAAGTTAATTTAATTTTTGAGGGAAATTCAAGACATAGATTAAACAAGTGGAGAGAATGAGGAACGGATGTTCAGTCATTTGAAGAAAACAAAAGGAGCAGGAATGAAGTCTTGTAGATTGTCTAAGTATAATAATTCCAGGATTTGAGCACCATTACCTGCTAAGTTTATCCCCTACGTCTTACCGAATGATCAATACTGAAGTTTTGCCATAAGGTTCAAGGAGGGTAAGAAGTTAACTAATGGGAGTATAAGATGGTGCAATTGTGGTAAAAATAGTTGGGTGGGTCTTCAAAATGTCAAACATCGAGTTATCATATGACACAGCAGTTTCACTCCTAGGTGTGTGGCTGAGAACAGGGAACTTGTGCTCTCCAAAACTGCCCTCAAAGTTCACAAAGACATTTTCCACAACAGTTGGAAAGTGAATGCAACCTAACTTTCCATCACTAGATGAAAGAAGAAACCAAGTTCGGTCCACTGAAAGGAATGAAGTGGGGACAGGAAATAACACTGGTGGACCTTGACAACATGGTGCTGAGGGACACCGGCCAGACACAAAGGGCACGTCTTGAATTTTTATTCATTTATATGAAACACCCAGAATAGGCGCATCTACAGAGTCTTTAGGTATGTAAGTGGTTGAGGGACTGGCAGAGGGAAGAGAGTCTTGGTGGGCGTCTGATGGTGGGTATGAGAGTACTTTTCTCAGGTGATGTTCTGGATTTTTAGTGGTAACAATTGTGTGGCTTTGTGAATATGTAAGATAATATACACTTATTTTACTTGAGACACCATATACTTTACTTTATTTGGCAGTGGGGGACTCCCAAATGGTCCTCAGGAAGCTGAGGGGACCCAATGGCAATTCTCAGTCAGCCTGGGTTGTTCAATGCAAGGGTTTGAGGATTTGGTGCTGCTTGGTCCCTAGATATCAGGAATACCTTGACTCCCTTTGTCAGTGCTGGGAGACCTCCAGAACCACACCTAGGGATGTACAGGGCATCATATAGTTCCAGAAATCAAACCCCAATTGGGTACACAGAAGACACATTCCCTAACCACTATACTATCTCCTGACTCCACACCATACACTTTAAAAGTGGATTTTATGGCATGTCACCAGTATTTTCATTAAAATTTGGGGGGTGGGGCACATTTCCTACGGGCACAAAGCTAGAGAGAGGTGGGCCGGGATTTGAACCCAGGCGCATAAGGCAGCTGTAACAGGATCCCCAGTTTTCTTGACCTCAGTTCAGCAATTTATCTTAGGTAGGTTTCCTCATATTCCCATTGGGCTGAAACCTGTCCTGATTCACAGTCAGAGGCCTGAAAAGTAGGGGACTGCAAGTGACATGCTGCCTATTGGGCACAGAGGGAGTGGGAGAGGAGAAGCTGCTCTTATCCTGAGAACCCCCTGCCTGCATCCTGTAAGAGGAGCTGGGACCTTTCCAAGCCTGCCTTTTATCAGCTCCTTCCAGCCTGGGAAGGCCCCCAGGCTTTTGTCAGCCGTTCCCAGGCTTGTTGGCCACTGGGCATGTAGGGACTGCAGTGCGCATGCAGAGACCTAGCCCAGAGCCCAGATGCCAACCTGTGCCTCCTGGGAACACAGAGGCACCTGCATGAGCCTGCCCCCTGCACCCCTGCCCCCGGGGAGCTGCCTGTTAGCAATGGAGCCTCTGTTTCCTCCTGGAATCATCCAGCCCATGATATCTCTATCCTGAACGCCCGAGCTGGCATGTGGTGAGCTATCCAGCCAAAGGGAAAGCTCCCTCCTCCTCTTTCTGTTATTTCTATTTTTTTTTACCATGTGTTTTTTTTGGGGGGGGGTATTTGTTTTGGGAGCATACCCAGAAATGCTCAGGGATTACTTCTGGCTCTGTACTCAGAAATCACTCCTGGTAGTGTTCAGGGAACCATATGGGATGCTGGGAATTGAACCTGGGTTGACTGTGTGCAAGGCAAGTGCCCTACCTGCTGCATATTTTCTCTGGGCCTTCATTTCGATTTTGTAAAGAATGTTTTTATTTATTTATTTACTTATTTATTGGGCTGGAGCAATAGCACAGTAAGTAGGGCGTTTGCCTTGCGCGCGGCTGACCCGGGTTCGATTCCTCCGCCCCTCTTGGAGAGCCCGGCAAGTTACCAAGAATATCTCACCCGCACGACAGAGCCTGGCAAGCTACCGGTGGCGTATTCAATATGCCAAAAACAGTAACAACAAGTCTCACAATGGAGATATTACTGGTGCCTGCTCGAGCAAATTAATGAGCAACGGGATGACAGTGACGGTGATTTATTTATTGTCTGGGTGCCCCACCTGACAATGCTCAGGACTAGTAAGTCCTGGCTCTGCACTTGAAGGTTGCTCCTGGTGGTGCTCAGGGGACCATGTGAGGTGCTGGGTATCAAACCTGGGTTCAAAGCAAATGCTCTACCCATGGTTCTATCTCTCTGGCCCCAAGGATAAGTTTTTAATTATATAAGACATACATGAATGCATTCTCCCTTTAACACAGAGCACAGCAGTGCCCCCTGGCCCCCCTTCCTACATGCCTTATTCCTCTTAAAGTAACTGCAATGGCCAGTTTCAGGGGTGACTTCTCTAAGACTTTTTTAAATCAACTAATAGAAATGATATGATATTGTGTATTTCTGTGTGTGGTATTTAATAAAAGGTCATGCCTTTCTGCAACCTGCTTCTGGCAGCTTTCACTCAGTAAAACTTGGCAGAGAACTTTCTGCATCAATAACTGGAGACTCCCCTCTTCCTGTCCAACTTTTCAGATTATTCCACAGTTCTGATGGGTGGCACTCGAGTGAACTGTTGTATAAGCAATGACTCCTTTGAGTGTATTTGGTTTTCAGGATGACAAAGTGCTGCAAAGTTCCCTTTTTTCATCTTATACTGGAGCTAGAGTTCACTGTTGTGTGTGGTGTGAAAGATTGCCAGTTGGTCTCCATGGTAATCAGCTCAGTCTCATTTTTACAGTCGTTCACCTGAGACTATTCTTTGCTCAGGATCCTTGCCAGCCTCTGATCTCATCAAGCTTACTTCTGTGGGCCAATATTCTTTTCTCATTGCTGTGATAATTTGCATACCCACCAAAGTAAATAGAGAACTTTTTGGAAGTTCCAGGTAGCTAACGAGGGGGAAAAGCTCAGGGGTTACTTGTTCTGGATCTAGACTCACTCTATCTACTGCATGACCTTGGGAGGATCCTGTTACCTCTCTGGTCCTGGCCACATTTATGTACATAATCTTTCTGCAGTCTGTAATTTCTGCTCAGCTTGAGAATATTTCTCCAGACATTTTGGGGTAGGGTGTTCACCTTGCATGTGGCAGACCCAGGTTCGATTCCTCCGCCCCTCTCGGAGAGCCCGGCAAGCTACCGAGAGTATCTTGCCCGCACGGCAGAGCCTGGCAAGCTATCCGTGGAGTATTCGATATGCCAAAAACAGTAACAAGTCTCACAATTGGAGACGTTACTGGTGCCCACTTGAGCAAATCGATGAGCAATGGGATGACAGTGACAATTTATTTATTTGGTGGGAGATGGGAGGATGGTTCCCTGTTTCCTTGTCACTGTTTCCATCTCCAGTGGGTCTTCTCCTCCCCCCCCCTCCTGCTAGGGTATAAGATGCTTGGGTTGGCACAATGCCCTCTGAGGACTAGAATGCACAAAAATTCCTTTCAGGGGACAAATTCACTTGCTTATAACTCACTGTGTACTTCTAGGAGAGCTTCTGCCAGCCTGTTTGGAGAATGGGCCAGACCCCACATCAAAAGAGCTTCACTCTTATTAATTTTTGTTGTTAAAATGTGACTGAAAAAGTACATGTATGGCGTGACTGAGATGTCTAAGGAGCTAGATTTAAAAAGTAAGTGTGTGTGGGGACAGGAGTGATAGCACGGTGGGCAGGGTGCTTGTCTTGCACACAACTGACGCAGGTTTGATCCCTGGCATCTCATATGGTCCCCTGTGCACTGCCAGGGTGATACCTAAGCACAGAGCCAGGAGTAATTTCAGGTGTCATTCGAACACCACCCCCTCCCCAAAAGTAAATGTGCTCAGGATAGAGAAATTTAGAAAATACAGCAAATCACAAAGAAAACAACCAAAGAACATAAGCCCCCTCTCCAGAATTGTTACTGCTCTCTTTGTGGGCATGTTCAATGGGAATTGGCATATATGACATTTCACTTATGTTTGTACTAAGTTTTCATTTATACTTGTCATGATAAATCATGCAAGCCCTTTTAAAAAAAATCTGTGTGTATGTGTGTCTGTGTTTAAATGACACTTTCAGGAAAGCTGCACCAGTGTGGGTTTACATGAAAAGGGTAAGCTTTGTTTTACCTTCTGAACCACTCCAGCTTCTAAAAAAAGAAGAGCCTTACTGAGAGCGAGCTCCTCTGAGAGGGGGAATGGCAGAGAACCTGAGGCATTGCCTCCACCCTAAAGGTACACACACCCCGGCTTTTAGTCAATCAACTGCATTTCACCATAGTGAGCACAAGGGGGCACCACACACCAAAAAGAATTCCGACTGAAGATGCAAAATTCCGTTACACCAAGAAGACATTTCAAGGAGGGGGTACTCTAAGATGAAGAAAGACGTCTTTTTGGATTTCTTTGCCATTCTCCTTACCAGACCTTTCCAACCTGGGACCTTTAGGTGGACCATAGAGGCTCTTGGGGTGGAAAGAGCATGGTGTGTGTGTGTGTGTGTGTGTGTGTGTGTGTGTGTCTGTGTCTGTGTGTCTGTGTGTCTGTGTGCGCGTGCACACATGTTTGTGCAAGGTGGTGTGTGTGGGGGGGAGAGAGGTGTGTCTTATGTAAAAGAACTTTGAAAACCAGAAAGCTGATGAATGTCTGAGGTATTGAGACTAGTGTGTGGAGAGATCCAGGGGCAGGACTCGTCAGGTGTGACATTAGCTCTCTCTCTTAGCTCAGGGCTGATGATGGTGCTGGGGGGTGTGGAAGTGATGAGCAGCGGCTTATTATGGACATATTTTGAAGCAAGAACCAATGAGATTTATTGATAAATTGGATGTGAGGTGCAAGAGGGAGAGAGGGATAGTACCAAGGCATTGGCTGAGACGGTGACCAGTGATGAAACAAATAGAGGGAGGAAAACTTTGGAGGTGCAAGCAAGAGTTCCTACTTAGACAGTACATTTGAAATGCCTTTTAGATCACTGTGTAGACTGAGCCTTGATCCCTTTCTTGGGGTTACTGTAAACATCACTGTAAACAGTGCGTTGGATTATGTTAGAAAGGAAGTCACATCTGACTTACACACTGCTGTATCCCTTCCAACATCCCTAGTAGACAGCATTAATTCATCATAATTCTCAGATGAGTCAAGTCATTCAACAAAAGGATTTAGCACAGTAACCAAGACACAGTAAGCTCTCAAACAAGAAAAGCGGCAGTAGTACTGGTAGATATCAAATGCCCTGTTTTAGTTCTGATCTCTTGGAAGAAAAAGATGCAATGGTACAGTGCTCAGACCATCCAGCAGGAGGCACTGTTGGCATTTACTTCTATTTGATGCACAGCGATTGAACTAATGGAGGCAATTTTCCCTCGTGTAGTGTCAGCTGAGGCCTGGTTTCCGCATAGTAAAGATCCAAACTAGTACAAACTTTCCTTGCTGGGTCTGGTCCTGTCTTCTCAGATTCTCTTGCTGGCCTCCTCCTGCTTAGAGGCTCAAGCAAAGTCTCTGAACTTTGCTTCCCAGACTCCCAGCCACCTGCCCTCACCATCTAACTTTGTAGTGATTGCTGATTTCCCTGAAGTGGCCCAACATGCACAGCGACCTTCTCTTGGCAGGCTGTATGCTCCCACTTCTGCTCTGTAAAAACCTTTCCCTAACTCCTCTCTAGAGCAGAAAATGAGGTGGGGGTCAACAAGCTGCTCTCTGCAGGCAGAGCAGAAAGAGGGACGGGTACCCCAGAAGGTGCGCCTGCCCTTCACTCATGGGCCAAAGGGGAAAGGAATCTGGGTCCCCCTGGCCTTGGGCAGGGGTCTGTAATGCCCCCCAAACTTCAGTGGTCTTCATGCTCAGTCCTTCCATGGACATCTGTGAGCATCTGCTAGTAGCAGGCACCGTGTCCAGCTTGGGGTTAGGCCAAGTGGGAGGAGGGACCCTGGGACCCGGGCAGGAGGGGGAGGTGGTGTAGAGCAAATGTGCTATGCGGAAGGGACAGGTATCTGGGGTGCTGGGGACAGGCTTCACTTCTGAATGCCTGTGGTAACCGGCAAAGCTGCAGCCTCCCGGAAGGTGGGGAGGCTTTTGAAAGGGTCTACCTGAATCTATTTCCCTATGCCCGATACCCAACATGCACTCCTCAGCTGCTATACTCCTTCTTGGTCAAATAGCAGCTCTCCCTTCAACACCGCCCCCAATACACATGCACATACACGTATACACTTAGGCACACATAGGCAGAGTATACACAGGAACCTGAAGACAGGTGCACACATGCACACACATGTGCACATACATATACACATGCATATTTGTACACATACACATAATTTTGCTGAAACACAGGTGTGATCACACATATGCACTAGCTCACACACTCACATACACACACTTATGTTGAATAAGGTAGCTCATGGGAAGGCTCAGGAAAGGGCCATTTTTTTTCTTTCACACCCGGTGATGCACAAGGGTTACTCCTGGCTTTGTGCTCAAGAATTACTCCTGGTGGTGCTCAGGGGATCATATGAGAAGCTGAGAATCGAACCCTCGTCGGCCGTGTGCAAGGCAAACGCCCTACCCACTGTACTATCTCTCCAGCCCCAATAAAGGGCCATTTGGCTGTGAAGCAGTTTCTAAAGTTCTTCCTTTACCTGCCCACTTCTGCTGCTCACCCTGCCCACCTAGACCACATCTTGTTTTGGCACTCAAGGCTTAGAGAATATCTGTCCCCAACTTTGATCTCTTCCTGGCTTCGGTTTGTACACAGAAGATGCAGGAGTCACCCCCGATAAACCTGGGACATCCTCCCGGCCTCCTGCATGCTATACGTGAGATGCGCCATCTGTAGCATGTGTGTGTGTGTTACACAGAAAGCCACCGGTAGCAAACAAAAAAAAAAGAAAGAAAAGAAAGAGAGAAGCAGGCTGCCTCTTGGGGCTCTGGTGCCCCAAACCAGAAGGACACGCCTGGCGGCTCTCAGAGGAACGTGGCCTGGGCTCAACCCACGTGCGGGTCCGGGAAGGTAGCATGAGTCAGTTGAGGTGGGTAGGAGTTTTTATTTTGGTTGATAAAAATAATCTTTTTGTCCTTCATAGAAAAACAATACACATTTCCTGAAGAAAAAGTGGCAGCTGGAGATGTTGGTACAACCACATGCAGCAGAGACTGCCTGGTGCCCACTGTAGCTCATGGTCATGGTCACGGGGCCCAACTGCTGGGCCTGCTCGGATCACATTCCTGCCTGCTGAGGGGGGGGAGGGAAAGCTCGTCCTGCCAGTGGGGACTCACAGCGGCCTTTTGTGTTGATAGATACATCACAGGTTAAAACAGCTGGTGCTGATGGGACTTTTCAATGTCCAGGGAAGGCCTGAGAGCAAAGGCCAGTGTGGTCCTGGGGGCCATGAGGCACCCTCGCCTGAGGCCAGGAACCTTACTCTGCTTGCCCCAGCCTAGTGCCTCTGGAGCCTGTGCCCCGCTTAGTGTCGCCCACAGAGTGCGTTGGTGACCACCTCCGTTCCTCTCCCACTCTGAGGGCAGAATGTGGTCCGGCAGGCTGCGGAGTAAGAGTGTCAGGCCCCTGAGTCCACTGCAGGAGCCGGCTAGTTACTGGCCTGCCTCCGGAGAGGGGGGAACAGCCTCCCGAGAGGAAGGTGGACAGGCTTCAGCTCCTCTTCTTCCTGCTTCAGGGGCTGACCCGCTCCCTAGCCCTGCTTCAGAGATGCTACCCCTGAGCCCTACCTCTGCCAGTACCAGGGCCAACTGGCGACTGGCATTCCCTGCCAGGCTTTGGTAGGCGCTCTGAGGCAGCCCCTAGTAGACCTCATAAGATAGGGGTTACTTCTGCCTTCGTTTACAGAGAAGGACACCGAGGCCCAGGGAGCTAAAGTACTTGCCCAACATCAAACCATCGGCAAGGGCAACCCCAGGCTTCTGGGGCTGGAGCGATAGCACAGCGGGTAGGGCGTTTGCCTTGCACACAGCCAACCCGGGTTGGATTCCCAGCATCCCATATGGTCCCATGAGCCCTGCCGGGGTAATTCCTGAGTGTAGAGCCAGGAGTAACCCCTGTGCATCGCTGGGTGTGACCCAAAAAGAATCAAAACAAAACAAAAAGCCCAGGATTCTAGAACCCAGAAACCAGCTGGGTTGTAGGTTTCTGTTGGTTTTGGGCCCTCATTAAGAAACACATTTTATTGGGGGTGAAGAGATAGTCTAGGGGATACGGCCCTTGCCTTGCATGTGGCCCACCCAGTTCAAATCCCTGAGTATGGTTCCTTGAGCACCACCAGGGGTCACTCCTGAGCAGAGAACCAGAATAGCCCCTGAACACTGCAGGGTGTGGGCCAAAATTTTTTGAAAAAGACAAGAAACACATTTTACATTCTGAATCAGAAAACACATCTATCTCTCAACATTTAACTGGAACAAAAAAATTATTCAGGAAAAGTACCTCATGCAACCTGAGTGGTCTCCAATGTTATTTCTTTCTGCCTATTTAAAATTCTTGCTTTTAGCTTCTACCCGGTTTTCAAAATTCATAATAGGTCATGACCCGCATTTTGAAAGCCATTGCTTCTGTGGCCCCTTTTTAGCCTGTGCGGACTTTTTAATGGGTTCAGAGTTGTTCTCATTGAATCTGAGGAAGTGGCCAAGAGCTGGATCCAGTTTCAGAGCAGAGGTAACTGAGGGCTAGAGAGGCGGGGGGCAGGGTCTGTTGAGGTCAGCCAGGGGATACTGGGGTTCTGCTGCTGCAGAGACAGCAAAGGGCTGACCTGAATATAGTGAGACTTGCTGAAGAGCCAACATATCCCAGCCCCTTCCCTTCGCTTTGCGGGGTTCCACACCCAGAAGCTTAGGCCAGTCGGTCCTCACAGCTACCTAGGCAGAAGGTCATTCAGAGCCCGGCACTAGAGCTGAGGCTCAGAGTGGTTGGGGAACATGACAAAGCCACACAGCCTGTAAGAGGCAGGTCTAGTTTGTGTCCCACCTTGTGTATGTTCTGGAACCAAGCTTGGGGCCCGAGGCATAACAGGTGCTCATTTATATAAAAAAACATAGAATGAGCCTATTACCCAAGGACAGTAGAAACGAGGGCCAGGAGGACTGGCCCATGGTTGGAAACTTGCCACAAGAGTGGGGGAAAGGCAGTTAGGATATAGAATGGACCACTATGGTGATGATAATTGGAAATGATCACTCTGGACAAGAATTGAGGCTCAAAGTAGTAAAGGGATATGCATGATAACCTTCCAGTACCTATACTGCAAACCATAATGCCCACAAGGAAAAGGGGAGAGAGAGAGAGAGAGAGAGAGAGAGAGAGAGAGAGAGAGAGAGAGAGAGAGAGGAAGAGAGAGGGAGACAGAGAGAGAGAGGGAGAGAGAGGAGAGAGGGGAGAGAGAAAGAGAGGGGAGAGAGAGAGGAGAGAGAGAGAGAGAGAGAGAGAGAGAGAGAGAGAGAGAGAGAGAGAGAGAGAGAGAGAGAGAGAGAGAGAGAGAGAGAGAGAGAGAGAGAGGAAAAGTGCCTGCTGTAAAGGCGGCCTGGGGGTTCCAGGGGTGGGTGCTAGAAGGAGAGAAACCAGACGTTGGTGCTGGGAAATGTGCACTGGCAGAAGGGACAGGTGTTACGGGTGTTGGAACATTGTATAATTGAAATCCAACCATGAACAGCTTTGTAACTGTGTATCTCACAGTGGTTTAATTAAGAAAAAAAAAAAGGAAAAGAAAAGCGTAACAGGTGCTCAGCAAACATCCCCTGTCTGATGGCAAAGCCTTGCCTCTGCCATTGGTCTGTGATTCCACCCCAGCCCCCTTCAGGGCGGCACAGTCTTGGGGTGGGGCAGCTCCAGGGGAGTTCGGGGCTTGCTGGGGTTCCGCCTGGGCGAGGGTCCTCAGGGTGAGTCCTCTTTTTGAGTTTCGGTTCCAGGTCCCTGCACGCTCTGGGCCCCGCCCTGTCAGCTGAGAGGGAGGGAGGGATCCAGACCGCTCCCCTGGGCTGGGGTGGAGAGACGGCCCGGTCGGCGCCTGCTCTCTGCCTCTCCCACCTCAGCCGCTCCCAGCAAAGCTCAGTCCAAGGCCTCTAGTGGGCCCTGGGGACCCCCATGCTCCCTCCAGCCTGAAGGGGGTTCCTACTCAGCTCCTTCCTCAGCTCCTGCCTTCCCCATAGGGCAAGCGAGAGGTTGGATTGAGAGGCTGCCTGAGCTCTAAGCCAGGGCTGACCCGGAGCAAACACCACCTTAGAGGCTCTGCCCCCCAAGGCAGGAAAGTCAGTGGCTGGCCATAGAGGAGGGGACAAGGCACCCTGCTGTCCTAAGGCAGTGGTCGCTTCCCTGGGCAGGAAGGGGTCAGAGCCCTCAGCCGGAAGCCCAAAGCTGACTCAGGAGGTTGTTCTGGACCTAGGAGGGAAGGAGGGGAAGGAAGGAGGGCAGAAAGCCAGGGCACGGAGCCAACAGCTGACTTTGACAGGGTGCCGCATGGTTTGGAAGGTGCCCGGTTCCAGGGGTGTGGCGTTTTCACCTCCACCCTCAGCCTTGCCTTTCTGTGCTCCACCCCTCCTAAATGGCTGGTTCAACACTCCCTTCCTCAAGGAAGCCTTCCCCTCTGTCCCCACCCCACCGCTTGCCAGCACCGTCTCAGCGGAAGGGAGACCGGGCAGGGTGCATGCTTACCTGCATGAGCTTCCACGGTGCAGAAGTGTGAGCTCACCATGGAAAAGAGACTACGCATGTGTGAGTCCACACACGGTGGAAAAGAGTCCTTACACGTGTGAACTCACTCGTCATGGGAAAGAGTCTACACACATGTGAACTCACTCGCTATGGGAAAGAGTCTACACTCCATGGGGCTGGAGCGATAGCACAGCGGGTAGGGCGTTTGCCATGCACGCAGCCGACCCGGGTTCGATTCCCAGCATCCCATAGGGTCCCCTGAGCACCACCAGGAGTAATTCCTGAGTGCATGAGCCAGGAGTAACCTCTGTGCATCGCCGGGTGTGACTCAAAAAGAAAAAAAAAGAGTCTACACTCTATACCTGTGAGCTCCTGTGCCACAGAAGTGAGTCTACATACCTGTGTGTTCACATGCCACGGAAGTTCACATGTTGTAAGAGCTGCACCAACCTCTTCCATCCATGCTCAAATGTTGGGTCCCTTCAGGGAAATGATTCTCAGGACCAGTTTGCAGGTGAAACGCGCGCGCGCGCACACACACACACACACACACACACACACACAAACACACATTCATGCATGCACATGCACGCACAGATACGCCTACCACAGCTTGATCGTCTTAACTTGGTTTTGGGTTGGAAACAGTACATGTTTCCGATGTGAATTCTGGAGGTGGCACATGGGTGTTTACCCACCCACTTGACTCTCCCTACAGAGAAAGAGACTCCAGTTGATTAGTCCAAATAGGTTTGGAAGCAAACAATGCCAACCCAGTTTCTGGACCGCAACCCTTCTCACGTCATTCACATTGTGAAGTCAAGCAGCTTCGGCTCCCCGAATTCACTTGACCTCAGTTTTCACTTTTGTTTTTAATTCTGTAGCATCTCTTGGTCCTAGAGTCTTGTTGAGCACCTTTCAGGATATGCAGTGGTACAGAGGAGTCAAGAAAGGACAGACCCAGCTTACCAATGGCATAGCGAGAGTTCAAGATACGGCTATGGGCTGAGGGCTTGTTCTATATCAGTTCCCATGTTTAGCCTTTCTGGAGCTCAGAAAATTATCAAATAGTTGGCCAGATAAGTATTCTTCTGAATGGGAGGAAGGATATGAGATCATTTGGTAAGTTAACTTATGACAAAGTTCCAAGCCACAAATCTTGTATTACCCAAAATTATATTAAAAATACTCATCAGCCCTTGTGGCATAGGCACTGACAAATATATTGGAGGTCGGGATGTATTAAAATTCTGGGGAGGGTGCTGGGCTCTAGTCCTTTACTCATTGGATAATGGGAAGCCTGGAATACTTGAGGGTAGGAGTTTGGAATGCCTGGAGAGCAGCTATTTGGCCAGACTGGAGGTGTTCAGAGATTATGCCAGCTTTGTGGATGCATTCAACATGAGTGTGGGCTTTAACCAGGTCATGGTGATTTTCTTTTCTGACCACTATGGGAGAGTGGGGGGGGGGGCATGCTGGTCTGCTAGTCTGAACCCTGGTTGCTGCTCAGGCCCACATCATGGCTTCACTGAAACTGTACAACAGTCCAGTCACATCAGTTGTGACTAGTGATCTAAGCATAAATTCCGATGAAGACCCTAATGACATGTCTTTAGGTAAGCCTCTTGCTCTCTCTGACCCTCAGTTTCCTCATTTGTAAAATGGGGACAATCATGTTGTTCACTGCATACAGTGTTGGAGGATATCACGCTTGTCAGGCACAGCCACTGTCCTGTGGAAGGTGACACATTCAGGAGAGCCCTTCTCAACAGGCAGTGATTTATTAGACACAAAACTATGGCCTTTTTCAGCTTTGGGGGAAATTTTCTTTTCTTTCTTTTCTTTCTTTCTTTCTTTCTTTCTTTCTTTCTTTCTTTCTTTCTTTCTTTCTTTCTTTCTTTCTTTCTTTCTTTCTTTCTTTCTTTCTTTCTTTCTTTCTTTCTTTCTTTCTTTCTTTCTTTCTTTCTTTCTTTCTTTCTTTCTTTCTTTCTTTCTTTCTTTCTTTCTTTCTTTCTTTCTTTCTTTCTTTCTTTCTGCGTCACACCTGGCAATGCACACCGGTTACTCCTGGCTCTGCACTCAGGAGTTACCCCTGGCTGTGCTCAGGGGACCATATGGGATGCTGGGGTTGGAACCCGGGTTGGCTGCATGCAAGGCAAACGCCCTACCCGCTGTGCTATCGCTCCAGCCCCTGACATTTATATATCTTTAGAGGTAATAAGATATGTGTTAAAAGCTCTTCCATGTAGAGGCTGTTACAATTTATAATTCAAAAAATCAAGCCCATGGGGCCAGAACTATGTTATAGTGGGTAAAGTGCCTGCCTTGTGTGCAGCCAACCTGAGGTCCACCCCTGGTGTCCCATAGGGTTCCCCGAGCACCACCAGGAGTAATTTCTGAGAACAGAGTCAGGAGTAACCCCTGAGCTCTGCCAGTTGTGGCCCCAAATAGCAAAATATATAAGTAAAATCCAGTCTGCTTCAAAAAGGGAGGGTGGGGTTAAAAAAAAAATGATATTGATGAGAGGAAAGGACAGACGAGGCCCGGGGTTGCTCCTTCCTTCCTGAGGCCAGGTGTAGCAGCTGAGTGTCAATTTGGGACCTTTTTAGGTGCAAGCCACTTTTTTCTAGATACCGTTGAACATTAACTGGAACAGTGAAGCTATAGGATATGGTGAGAAATGTAAATGTGAACAACCTACAGTTACCGTCAGATGGCAACTGTAACACCCACTGGGAACCCAGGCAGGAGGCTCTAAGCTGTGCCATCAAGTCTGGGAGCCCCCAGAGATCTATGTCTACCGAGCCTGGGAAAAACAGACTATCTGGTGCTCTGCTTTCCTGTGAATAAACAATTCATAGAAGGCTTTGAAGACTTTTGGCATAACAAAAGAGAAAGTAAAAAATTGTGCTAATAATTTTTGCATTGCTTTTATAGTGAAACGATATCTTATGCTTTTTAAATTTTAATTTTGTTTTGGGTTTTGGGCCACATCCACCTTTGTTCAGAGCTTATTCCTGACTCTGTGCTCAGAGATCATGCCAGGTGGGCTTAGGGAACCACATTTGGGTGCTGAGGATTGAACCAGTGTTGGCTGTGTGCCAGCGCATGACCTGCTGTTCTGTCTCTACAGTCTTGGAATGACATTTTAAATTCATTGAGTTAATTGAGATAGATTAGTAAATTTAACTTCAAATTTATTTATTTACTTATTTATTTTTCTTTTTGGGTCACACCTGGGTTATTCCTGGCTCTGCACTCAGGAATTACTCCTGGCGGTGTTCAGGAGACCATATGGGATGCTGGGAATCGAACCTGGGTCGGCTACGTGCAAGGCAAACACCTTACCCGCTGTGCTATCTCTCCAGCCCCTTAACTTAAATTTTAAAGCTTTTCTTTTTTCTCTTTTTAATTTTTTAAAAATTTTACTGAATCACTGTGAGATAGTTACAAGCTTTCATGTTTGGATTACAATCACACAATGATCAAACATCCATCCCTCTACCAGTGCACATTCCCCACCACGAATATCTCCAGTATACCCCCCCTTTCCCACCCTCCCCATGCTTCCATGTCAGATAATATTCCCAATATTCTCTCTCTACTTTTGGGCATTATGGCTTGCAACACAGACACTGAGAGGTCATCATGTTTTGTCCATTATCTACTTTCGGCACGCATCTCCCATCCCGACTGATTCCTCCAGGCATCATTTTCTTAGTGATCCCTTCCCTATTCCATCTGCCTTCTCCCCTCTGCTCATGAAGAAGTCTTCCAGCTATGGGGCAATCCTCCTGGCCCTTGTATCTACTGTCCTTGGGTGTCAGCCTCATGTGATGTTATTCTATACTCCACAAATGAATGCAATCCTTCTATGTCTGTCCCTCTCTGACTCATTTCACTTCGCATGATACTCTCCATGTCTATTCATTTATAAGCAAATTTCATGACTTCATCTCTCCTGACAGCTGCATAGTATTCCATTGTGTAGATGTACCAGAGTTTCTTTAACCAGTCATCTGTTCTAGGGCACTTGGATTGTTTCCAGATTTTGGCTATTGTGAACAGTGCTGCAATGAATATATAGGTACTGATGTCATTCCTACTGTGCTTTTTTGCATCCTCAGAATATATTCCCAGAAGTGGTATTGCGGGCCCATATA
The DNA here is from genome assembly GCF_027595985.1 of Sorex araneus. Classification (NCBI taxonomy): domain Eukaryota; kingdom Metazoa; phylum Chordata; class Mammalia; order Eulipotyphla; family Soricidae; genus Sorex; species Sorex araneus. Next base: position 50,509,195 of record NC_073306.1, on the reverse strand, counting down.
GAAGCTCAATTTCTAGTTTTTGAAGGATTGTCCATATTGTTTTCCAGAAAGGCTGGACCAGTCGGCATTCCCACCAACAGTGAAAGAGTGTCCCTCTTTCCCCACATCCACACTGGCACTGGTTGCTTTTGTTCTTTTGAAAATGTGCCAGTCTCTGGTGTGAGATGATATCTCATTGTTGTTTTGATTTGCATCTCCCTGATGACTAGCGATGTGAAGCATTTGTTCATGTGCCTTTTGGACATTTGTATTTCTTTTTTGAGGAAACTTCTGTTCATTTCTTCTCCCCATTTTTTGATGGGGTTGAGGTTTTTTTCTTATACAATTCTACTAGTGTCTTGTATATCCTGGATGTTAATTCCTTATCAGATGGGTATTGGGTAAATATTATTTCCCATTCTGAGGACTCTTTCTGTATTTTGATCACTGTTTCTTTTGAAGTGCAGAAGCATCTTAGTTTGATGTAATCCCATTTGTTTATGTTTGCTACCACTTGCATGGTAAGTGCTGTTTCATCCTTAGAGATGCTTTTAGCTTAAATGTCATGAAGAGTTTTGCCTACATTTTCCTCTATATACCTTATAGATTCATACTCTATATTAAGATATTAAGGTCTGATATTAAGGTCTTTAATCCACTTTGATCTGACTTTTGTGTCTGGCACTAGACAGAGGTCAGAGTTCATTTTTTTTGCAGGTAGCTATCCAGTTTTCCCAGCACCACTTGTTGAAGAGGCTTTCCTTGTTCCACTTTACATTTATTTCTCCTTTGTCAAAAATTAAGTGGCCATATATTTAGGGGTCTGTGACAGGATATTCAATTCTGTTTCATTGGTCTGCAGGTCTGTTTTTAGCCCAATACCATACTGTTTTAATTACTTCTGCTAGAGCTTTTTCTTAAGTATCCTAAGTGGAATTCAACATGGGGCCTCACACATTCATGGCAAGTAAGACATATCACCAGTTGAACCCCCATTTTTACTTCTTGATGTTGGTACTAAGAACTTTTACTCTCGTGTGTGGCTCATCTGTTTCTGCCAGACAATGCTATTCTAATATCTTTGCCTAACAGTAGAACTGACATCTGCACCTGTATGTTCATTGCAGCACTGTTCACAATAGCCAGAATCTGGAAACAATCTAAATGTCCAAGAATAGATGACTGGTTAAAGAAACTTTGGTACATCTACACAATGGAATACTATGCAGTTGTTAGGAAAGATGAAGTCATGAAATTTGCTTATAAGTGGATGGTCATGGAGACTATCATGCTAAGTGAAATGAGTCAGAAAGAGAGGGACAGACATAGAATGATTGCACTCATTTGTGGAACATAAAATATAATATGAGACTAACACCCAGGGATGGTAGAATCATGGGCCAGGAAGATTGCTTCACAGGTGGAAGCCTGCCTTCTGAGCTGGGGGAGAAGGCAGCTGGTCTAGAGAAGGGATCACTAAGTCAATGATAGTTGGAGGGATCGCTTGGAATGGGAGATGTGTGCTGAAAGTAGATAGAGGACCAAAATGATGGCCTCTCAATATCTTTATTGCAACCCATAATGCCCATAAGTAGAGAGAGAGTAAGAGGGAAATTATCTGCTATTTAGTCAGGGGGTGGGGTGAGAAGGGATGGGAGGGATACTGAGGACATTGATAGTGGAAAATGTACACTGATGGAGGGATGGGTGTTTGATCATTGTATGACTAAAACTCAAACATGAAAGTTTTGTAACTGTAGCTCATGGTGATTCAACAAAAATAGAATAAAATAAAATCTTTGCTTATAAGCACTCAGCTGAACAACTATTTTTCGAGTGAAGGACATGGTGGAGTGATGGTGGTGTCAGTCATAGTGGTGGTGGTTTGGGTTGTTGTTGTTTGGTTGGTTTTAGAGCCACACCAGGTGGGGCTCAGAGATTACTCCTGAATTTTTGCTCAGTGACCACTCCTGGCAGGCTCACAGAACACTAGGGGGTACTGGGGATTGAACCCAGGTTGTCCACATGCAAGGCAATCACCCAATCTGTTGCCAACCCTAGTGATGATGATGTTAACAGTGGAGGTAAAGGATTGGGGATGCTGGTAGAAATATTGGTGGTACAGGTGATGGCAGCGATGGTATTGATGGTGGAGGAAGCAATAATTATTGGCAGGAGGGGTGACTGAAGTGGTGATGGAGGAAGCAATCCCACTTACGGTGCCCATCATTTCAAAAGAAAGACGTTTGGGGCTGGAGCAATAGCACAGCAAGTAGGGTGTTTGCCTTGCATGCAGCCAACCCAGGTTCTATTCCCAGCATCCCATATGGTCCCCCGAACACCCCCAGGAGTAATTTCTGAGTGCAGAGCCAGGAGTAATGTCTGTGCATTGCCGGGTGTGACCCAAAAGAAAAAAAGAAAAAAAGAAACATGTGCTTTCTGAAAAGTAACATGCCCATTGCTTAAAAAATTAATGCAGCAGTAAGAGAAAGTGAAAACCTCACCAGATTTTTGTATTTTAGAAGTTCATGCTGATTTGCTGTGTGTTATCCTCAGCCCTGATGTAACCAGAAACTTGAGGAGAATGCATACTAGGTTATCAACAGTGTGCCTGCAGCCATATGATAACTTGCCTTTTCCCACCTACCAATATTTTGTGTCTATTTAATTATTTTTGCCAATTCCATAGCATTCTGCTGCATTATTGTCAAAGTTATTTAATAAAAGTCATTCTGGTGCCCATGTGTGCTATTTCTAATCTTCATGTTTTTAAGCAGTGTCAACATGAACTTTCATGCTGGTCTTTGAGCGTTTGTATCAGCGTTTCTGTAGGACTGCTGTGTAAAAGGAGAACTGTTTGATTGAGCTTCCTCATCATTGAGCCCTTTACCCCAGAAACAGCCCCCAGGAACGGAGTGATAGCACAGCGGGTAAAGCACTTGCCTCGCAAGCATCTGACCCAGGTTCGATTCCTGGCATCCTGTATGGTTCCCTGAACCCTGCCAGGAGTGACCCCCTGAGCTCAGAGCCAGGAGTAAGCCTTATTGGCAGGACAGGTGACTGAAGTGTGCCAAAAACCAGAAAAAGAAAGGAAAAAAATTATCCCCCCTGCACACAACCCTCCTCAAGGCTTCCTGGCTCTTCTGAGGACATGGGCTGAGTCCCCCAACCCTACATTTGGGGTTATACTCCCCTGGGACCAACAGCAAATATTTTCCAGGCCTCAGGTGGCCTTGGGGGTTTTGGCTCTCTCTCTGCAGCTAGGCCAGTTCTCTCAAGCGCCTGCTTTCTCTGTGTCCTTTCCCATCTCAGCTGGTGCCAGCGCTGAGCCCTGTGCTAAGATCACCATTTCCAGCCTCAAGCTGCCCTTTCACCTGTTAAACTGTGGGTCATTCCTCATCTCTCAGCCCAAGGGACACTTCCTCGGGGAAGCTTTCCTGGACCCACTCCTGGGATTAGGCCCTCAGAGAATACTCTCCCCATCACACCACACAACACACTCCTCACTGTTTATATGGGAGCACCACCACACCTGCCTCTGTGCTCAGAGATGACCCATGGCGGTACTGGGGAGCCATATGTGGTGCAGGGATGGAACAGGGGTCAGATATATTGCAAGGCAAACGCCTTAACCCCTGCACTTTCTTTCTGTTCCCTCACTCTTGGTCAGCACACATTGGTCTGTGTCATTGTCCTCTGGAAAGCAAAGGCCACTCTCCATACACCCTCACACTGCCCCTTCCTGGTACATTGAAGATTTGTTACCTCTGTGTGTGTGTGTGTGTGTGTGTGTGTGTGTGTGTATGTACTATGTACTTGTCAATAAATTCCTTATCTGTACAATGCGTTTTTGTTTGATTCTCTCTGACCTTGCAGAGTACACAGGGCTTGGGGGATGTGACCATGGTATAGAAGAGGAAATCGAGGTTTAGAGAATCAAACTTCTTGTTTTCCTTTTGTGTGTTTTTTTTCTTCTTCTTCTTCTTTTTTTTTTTTTTTTTTGGAGGGGGGTACACCCAGTGGTACTCATGGATAACTGCAGGTTCTGCACTCAGGGATCACTTCTGTGGTGCTCAGGGGACCATATGGGGTACCAGGGATTGAATCCAGGTCTGCTGTGTGCAAGGCAAACACCCAACCGGCTGTACTATTGCTTTAAACCAAGAAGCAAACTTCTTGGTCTAAGATCACTTTGCAGGCCAAGGTTAGAACTCAATCTTCCTCTCCCAATTCCAGTCCCTTGCCTGCTGCCCCATCTCTCACCACCCCACCCCTCCTTTAAGCCTTCTGAGCTTTCCTGGGACTCCTGATCCATCCTTCCTATTCCCAGGGAAGTTCTATCCATCATTATTCCTCTTGTACCTTTTGTTAAATCTACCACCTGGCTTCTTATGGTCCTGAGCATAAGTGAGTCAGAGAAAGCATTAGAGGAGGGAGCAGCTGCACATGAAGCTCACATGCCACATAGTTAGAAACCACCAAAAACCACTAACCTGCTTACTGGGAGCCACCAAACAGGTATCTTCACCTCAGGAGCAAAAATGTGCAGGATACTTGCTGTGGATCAGCCACAGTTCCCAGCACTGAGGATGCAGCAGGGACCAAGAGCCCCTTGGTCCTTGCCCTCAAGGAGCTGACAATATATATAGGAAGCCCAGTAACTCCTGATTTCAGAGTCCAATGTGTGCTATGAAGAACATTGCAGAAAGGAGACAGGGAACCACATAGCAGAGTGATCAGAGGGACCGGCTCTGAAGAGACAGCACTGAGTGTTTGCTGTGAGGCTCAGGAAGGAGCGAGCTGTGGCAAGTTGTGGTTGTGGGGGAGAATATTCCAGATCGAGGAGTCCTTTCAGCAGACAACACAGATACCAGGTCCTGATGCCGAGTACATGGTGAACAAGGGAAGTGATGCAGAGGTGACGGGGACCCGATCTTGAAGCCATAGAACATAGTCACCTTAGCTCCGAGTGTGATAGGAAGCCAGTGGGAAGAGCTGAACAGAGCAAATGATCTGTTTTCTAGCCCAACCCATCCCATCAAACAGGTGCACTGTGGGGGCCAATGCTCAGGATGGCAGCACTGTCCACAAGCGATTGGGGTTCAGGCTGCCGGTGGTGATGGGAAGTGATCAGAAGTAGGATACAGTTTGTTTTTGGTTTGGGGGCCACACCTGGCTGTGCTCCGAGCTTACTCCTGGCAGAGTAAACGCTGTGAAGCTTACTCTGTGAAGTGCTGGGGATTGAACTTGAGTCAGCGCATGCGAGGCAAATGCTCTCCCTGCTGTCTTTTACCTCTCCCATCCTGCTGGGTATAGTTTGGCAGCAGAGACACAGAAGGTGCTGACACAGGATTTGTGGCAGGGGGCATCAAGTGGAAGCCTGGACGATCCTGTCTTTTCTAGATGTGCTTCTTTTATTGGCCTGGGAAGCTGGGGATGAGTAGGCACGGGGCTGATTAGGAGAGTTTGGTTTCGAGTTGCATGAAATTTGAGATATTAATAATACGCTCAAGGAAATGGGCAGGTGGAAAGATGCATCTGGCCCAGGATGGGGGCCAGGGGCACACTTGGGGAGTCGCTGGCATAGAAGTGGGTCTGAATGGTGCCTTTCTCCTGACTCCCATCCCAGTGCTCTTTCCACTGATTCTTCCTTTGCACACTCTTTTGCTCTCTCTGTTCTCCAGGTAGACAGTTCCAGGAGTGGGCAGCTGCAGTGGGCTCCCAGGACCGTACAAAGCTCAGTTACCCCACTTTCCCCTCCTTCTTTGGCCCCAGTCCCTTGGCAAACAGCCCCGGGCCTCCTAGGCTGCAGGATTTCAGAAAACCGTTCCAGTTTGGCAAAGCAAATACAGCCAAGTAGAAAGACAACACCTTGAAAACGTGTAAGGTCCCCCAAAGAGAATTCTCTTGGTCTTTTCTTTAACTTTCTACACTGGCCTTAGGCCAAGAATGTGTCTTGTATTTTCTTCCTTGGTCCCTCCCCACTGCCCACTCTGTCCTTAGTTCCCAAGAGCCCCTGAGTGTTAATCTCTCCTTGAAAGCCATTGTGGGAAGCCTTGGGAATGGTCTGACACTGCCCATCTGGCCAGGCCTCTTCCTCTCCTCCCTCCCAGCTTGGGCTTCCAGCAGAGGGACGGAAAAACAGGTGAATTCCCTGGCATACTGCCTATAATTGAGACCTATCTTGCCTGGAGAGCTCAGGCTTATGGCTTCCCTGTTGGTGCCTCAGTCTCCTCATCTAGGAAGTGGGATTGATAATGGCATTACCTGACCTGTTTGTGGCTGAATTAATCTGTCAAGTTTAGCATGATGCCCAGTACATATTAAGTGTTTACAAAGCGATAGTGATGGTGATGGTTTCCCTGGGCTTTGACAAGATAAAGAACATTAGCCGGGGGGGGGAGGCAGCGTCTCAGTGCTGGCGGCAGCCCCCCAGGCCCTGAGTGTATTGGGCTCTCACCTGAGACAGGCTGTAGGGACCTCTGGAGGCGATGGCAAGGAGAGTGGAACACTGATGACAGAATGAGTGTTTTGTCCATCCTCACCCAGCAGGGCCCGCCCCCCTCAGCCCAGGCCACACAGAGTCGTTCATGTAACCTCTCTGCTTGGGTCTGTCCTGGCATGGCTGCCCACGCCCATCGTTGGCTCGTTCCCAGGCTCACGACTCTGCTCGTGTTAGGATTCAGAGCCCAGGATAAGGTTCTCCTTGGCCTTCTGCTGCTTCTCCTTTGAGTGCAGGATGTTAGCTGCCACTTTCCTGAGCACAGATGGGGGGAGGGATCCTATCTCTCCCACCCCACCCTCCGGGTCACCAGCTGCTCATAGAGGGGCATCCAGGCCCCTCCACCTGGATCCCCAGATCTACTGGAATGTGGCCCTGACCCCCTCTCAATACCACCTTGCAGCACCTCGGAGCTTATTGGACTGTTCCTCTTCCTTCTAACTTGGTTATAGTTACAGAACCCCAGTGCCTTTGCTAAATCACACCCCGTCCTCTGTCTTGCGCATACCATTTGTTGCCTCTCTTGGATGGCCTGGATGTCAAGGTTCCTGGTCATCCGGGTTCCACAGGCCTTTGCTGTGGGAGCTCTTCTGTCTGCTGTAGGATGCTAGGAAACACTCCCTGGCTTCTACCTACTAGAACTCAGTTGTACCCCCGCCCCTTACCTCTGTGTTGTGGCAGTCCCAAAGGACTCCAGACCTTGACTACTGTCCCCTAGGGCGGGTGGGGGAGGTTTAACACGGTGCATAGTTGGCACATGGGTATAGAACATATAGCACAAACATGGGGGTTAGTCTGCCACATGATTCACACCCGGCTCTGCTCCTGCTTCCTGCAGGGTTAGGCAGAGAGACTGCAAAGCTTCTTCCATTTGCCCACTTGTCAAGATACTGGGTCTGCAGAGCACACTTCAAATGGGTAACTTTTGACAGGAGACGTAGTTAAAAGTTTTAACTATGGCAGGGCCAGAGCATAGTAATGAAGGGAAGATGCCTGCCTTGCATGCAATTGGCCTGGGTCGGTCCCCAGCATCAGGTATGGTCCCTGAGCAGAGACCTAGGAGGAAGCCAAGAGCACCTCCGGGTGTGGCCACAAATAAGCAAACAAATAATAGCTGTAGTCACGCACCATACTGTCCCGGGTGCGTGAACATTCTAAGCTACGATTCATCAGTGCCCTGTGCCTGGGCTGCTCACCTCTGCCACCGGCACCTCTTCTCAGGGAAAGGCAGCCCTGGGCCTGCTCCCAGGTGTGGGCAGGCCCAGACTCTGGGTCTTTGTCATTCAACCCACCTTGGTTCCTCAGCAAGTGCTTCAAGTCCTCTCAGCTGACCCCAAAGCCAAGCCTTGTCCCTACTTGCACCTCTCTTCCCCAGACCTTCCTGCAGCTTCCTCGCTAGGCTCCCAGTTCCCCCACCCACCCAGCCACCCACCCCATGGAGAACTCACTAGGAATCAGGCTCCCTGTCTGGCCCAGGCCTCACCCAGCGCTCACCAGCCATGTCCCTGTTCCAATACCGTTGAGGGTGGGGATGGCCTGACTCCCCACCTACAACAGCCTGCCCCAGCTGAGCTGTTCTCAGCCCCTTTCTCCCACTTCCTTTTCTTCCCAGGCTTTATCGCGATCAGAAACTATGCTCTTTATTTATTTATGACCTTGCCTAGCAGTAGTCTTTCTCAACCAACATGGGCAGCATCTTGGAGAGGGCCGAGCCCTGGTACCCTGCGGCATCCCATAAATGCTCAGTGAGTATGTGAGTCCGTCGTCGTTAACACCTGCCCACCCTGTCCCCCAGCTGTGAACCCGGCTGTCTTCCCAGAGCCTCTGAAGCAGCAGCTCTGATGACACCCAGCAGCATGTGTCACTCAGCCCAATGTCATTTGTTCACTTGCTCCTTCAGGGAGCATGACCTCTCTTATCAGACCAGCAGTGAGTTCCTGAAGGAGGGGGCAACATGCTTGTTTCCATATTCCCCACAGAGCATGATACCAAGAAGGTTCTGGATCAATCCAGATGGGGGCAGATGTGAGAAGGGTTGCTTTTGCTTATTGTTCCAAGGCCTTAGCAGACATATGGGGCCTCCCAAGCCCCATTCAAGGGGGCTGTCCTTCCTCTGACATTCCTCTCATGACCTGAGGTTATGGGCCTCTTCCTTGAATCTAGGTGACCCTGTGATTGCCTTGACCAGCAGAATTCCGAGAAGGGGTGCTTGCCATATGATTCTGCTTGCTGTCAAGGATGCTTTCCCAGGGGCAGGGTCTTCAGGGCCCCTTGACTGGTGAAATTATGCACAAAGATCCACTTCTGAGTCGAAAGGGAGTCAGCTCCGATGGAGTCCTCCCTACCCAGCCACCAGGATTGTGCATGAGGTTGATGGACCCTTCAAGTGAGCCTAACTACCAGCTGAATAAAATGACCTCATGCCACAAGGAACCAAAGAATTACCCCATGCCCCTTGCCTGAATTCCTAACCCACAGAATCTTGAGAAGTAACAAATGCTTGCTTCAAACTACCTTTGTCATGGGTTATTGGGACACATGTCAGCTCTGTTGGAAGGAGCTGCCTCGCATACTGCCGTGTACAGGAGACTGTGACTGTGGGCTCAGATGGGGCAGGTTTCGGTGATGCCTCAGTGATGCCTGCCAGGGTGCAGGTGGGAAGCTGGGAGCTCCCTGGCTGCACTTTTCATATCCCCGGTGGATGGTGTGTTGGCTACGGGTGGGTCCTGGCTGCATCTAAGCCTCTCACACAGGCTTTGTCATCCCCATTCTCTACATGCTCTGCTGAGAGGTGGCATAGCTTCCCGGGATGATTTAGGGGCAGAGTCGAGTCCACATCTCTCCCCCACTGTTTAGTTTGATTGCTGTGCCTTGTTTAAGGCACAGTAAAGTGCCCAGCATAGGTCTCCAAACCCCGCTCTCCCTGACGACTAATTTCCTGTCTTCCCTTCTCTGCTTGCCAGGCTCCATTTGCACCACCAGGCCTGGCTTTCAGTGTAAGGCTGGGGACAGCTGGCGCCTGGCCAGCGTCGCCAGGGCCCCAAAACGGCTGGGCTTCCCCTCTGTCATGGGAGGCTGGCGCTTAGGTATCTCTCAAGGGTGGAACCAGGCAAGTTTGTAAAGAGCTTAACGAAGCTCTCCTGTCACAGCTCCGGAGCCAGTCAAAGCCCAGCGCGCCTCAGCGTTCTTAGAGAGCAGTTTCATGGAGCTTTCCTAGGGGAGCCTGAAGGCCCAGGAGGGGTGGCGGGGAGAGAGACAGGGTCAGGGAGTGGCAGGGCCGAGAACTCTGACCCAGCTCTGTCCCTTCCTGGATGTGTGGTCATGAACAACTACTGACTTCACCATTTGGACCCTCTGTTTTCACATCTGTCAGGTGGGGATTACTAGACCTCTGTGGCATGGGCATTTTGAAGATAAAAGGTTTCAATCTGACTAAAATACCTAGAACAATGCTTGGCTGCTATTGGCATTTATCAAACAGTTTTGTGATGAATGAGTGAGTGGGTGAATGAAAGAGTGGCTGGGCGGGTGACGGTCGACAATGCTGCAGTATGTGCTCAGGTTTGAACCCCGTGTTCACTATCCTGGGGACCCTCTGTGTTTGGGCAGAGTAGAGACCCCATGTCTATTTACTGAAGAAAGGATTCTAAGTCCAACTTAAGGAAGTTGTGTCCAGGAGTCTGTATATACACACCCACACACACATTATACAATACATTCTGAACCAGGCAGAATATTTTCAGGTGATAATAATGCCTGCACCCTTCAGACCCCTTATCAGGCAGCCTCATCTGTGAACCAGGAAGTTAGCCAGAGAGACCTCTGAACACAAGAAACAGTATAAAGTTCACACACAGATGCCTCTGACTTCTCTCCTAGAATTACCTTCTGATTCTCATTTTTCACCCAGTTCTTGGTTTACAAGAAAAATCCCACTCAGTCAAAAGCCATGCCAGGGCCTCATATCCATAAAATAGGAATAATAACAAAAAATCAGTAAAACCCCTTAATAATGCAACTTCTGGTGAATTGCAAACCACAGTGGGTTTCTGGCCCCCTAGAAGTCGTGGCCAGCTCTGCAATTGCCTCTAACCCAATTGGACGCCTGGGGCTTCTCTTCTTGGGTTTTTGTTTCCCTCTCCCACCTCACCCCTCCCCTCCCCTGCCTACACACACACACACACACACACACACACACACACACACACACACACACACACACACTCTTATTATGACATCCAAATCAACGTGTTCATACATCGCTGAATGTCTCTGGTTGTGACCTTCCATTAGAGATGAAGACACTGTAGTTCAGAGAGGTTGTTCAAGGTCACACAGCTCAGAAATAACTGGACTAGGATTTTCACCCATATCCATGGGGCCCCACAGCATAATCTCAGAACCTCCTGGGTGCTTTCTTCTCTACAAAGGCAGGGACCCTATTTTTGTCAACTACCCAGAATCTTCAAGAGAGTGACTTCTTAGCAGAAATATCACCACCTTCCAGCTCCCTGAGTGGGTTAGCAGGGTTATATATGATCTGAGCTGATTGTCCTGTTAAGGTCACTAATCCTTGATAACAGTTAACTAGTTAACTTGAAGGCAACACAACAGCAACACAAGTTTAGTGACAATGTGTGTAGAGATTGATTCAAAGGTCACATCTGGGTCCCGTGGGGAGGAGGATCATCCAACATGGGTCCCAGAGGAGGCAGTGGGCCAGACCATTTCTATTCTGCTTTGGTGTTGGAGGGAGTTGGTTCTCCTTGAAAAGGGGCAGCTCCATCTCCCAGGCAGACCAGGACATTAGGCCTATACAAGGCAGGCTTTTGCCGGCACATCAAGGCCTGTGCCT